>NW_016690222.1:737447-893034 GCF_001604755.1 Lepidothrix coronata | reverse complement strand
ATTATTTTCCTCTGTTAGGACTCCTGCTGGTTAAAAAAAAAAAAAAAAAAAAAAAAAGGGGGGGGAAAAAAAAGGTAAAAGCTGAATGGATGGGGGGAGGGGGGAAATCAGAGGATTAAAAAGAAAACCAGGAGCAGAGAAGGTGGGATGACTAGAGCCTGCAGGTGCAGGGAGGCTTAATTCCCTGCAGGGGTCATGTGCTCTGGGAGTCGGGGATCCTCGGCTCCCCGGAGGTTGCCAGCGGGCAGGGGTCTCGGCAGTGGTTTGCAGCCACCCCACCTGGCACCCGCGGGAGCGGCGCCGCAGCCGCCTGGCAAGAGGCACCGGTAACTCGCACCTTGCAAACTCCGCCGTGAAGTCAGTACCCCCGCAGTCGCTCGGTCGGTCTTTCTCCCTCCCTTTGTAACCCTTTCAGTTCTGGGAGCAAGATGTGCCGCTTCCCGGGGGAGTCCCGTTCCCCCCGACCTGCCCCCTTTACGGATGAATAGCAAGGCTCGCTAGAGGATATTTATTCCCGGGGGAGTGGGGATGGGGGAGGGAGGAGGGGGCGAGGACACAACTTACCCTCCAAACTATGCACAAGCTCGTCTCTGCTTTCCCCTTCAGATCAACTTTAAAGAGCAGATTCTCAGTCCGGGAGGAAAAGAGGCAGGGGAGGAGAGGGGAAATTGTTTAGGAACAGCTGTTGCCAAGTGGGTGAAGTTCAGGGTACAATCCTGGCTCTTCCACGCTCCAGCAGCCCAGCATCTTCCCGGGGTCTGGAGAACAAGGTGTTCAACAAGTCTTCCTTGTTACCCGAAATTGATTGATGATGGCTTTCCCGCCGGACTGTATTTAACAAAACGATGCAGAGAGCTACTCTGACGAGCAGGAAATTTTAGAGGAGCTCGCAATATAGCTGCGGTTTTAATTTATCTATTTCTGTCTCTCTCTATACATACGTACAGACACACATGCACACCTGTGTATGTGTATATGTATATATAAATAAAAAGATATAATTCTATCAATACAACGTTGGGTCCACAGGATCTTAGAAAAGCTTGCCTGTCGGCTGCGTGGAAGTTAAAGAGTTTTTCTTAAGCAAAAGGGGCTGATGCTTGGACACATCTCACGTCCAACAGGAGGCAATGACGTCTGTAGCTTCATTGCTATAACAGCACCAAGGCTGCAATTGCCATTCACTGAAATGATAAGGGGCGCTCAGACGTAAGCAGTCTGGACCTCTAGCAAGAGACTGAAGCGAAGATGATTTTTCCCCTCCCAAAACAAATAATAATGCTAAAAAACACCTAAGGAAATAGACGGAGGAGCAGGGAAAGGAATCTAGGTCTTGCAGTCACACGCTTCTACAAGACGATCCTCTAGCTCCAGAAACATTTATTTTTTGCAGCTGACTAGACTTTGGGAAATTTCAACGTATTATGATTGTTCGGGTGGGGGGAGGGGAGGGGTTTTTTTTTCTTAATTATTTCTGTCTCCCTTCAAGCAGGCATTGATGAAAGCCGGGTAAAACTGCCCTCCCCCCATCTTTCCAAATATATTTCGGCTCGGGTACATGCTGAATTGTTCATGGTGTATGGCTAGATCTTAAGTAGCAATTTCTTGCTATGTAGGCTGTAACGATTTTTTTTTTTAATTATGTTTGTTTTTTTTTTTTTTTTAAGAACTGGAAGGTACTTAGAAAGAAATGAGAAGTAAAAATAAATAAATAAATAAATAAAAAAGCCGATGCGGAGCAGTCGTCTCCTTCTCTTGCGGGGTCACACTCTCACACTGCCACGGGTTTGACCGCAGATGGGCAGCGCGGCCGCGCTCTCGCTCCCTGCCAGCCCGCGGCGGGGGCGGGGGGGGTGTTGTCGGGCGCGGGGGCGGCCGCACCTCGGGGCTGCCAATCCTCGCGGGCGCCGCAAACGCCGCGGGGGCGGGGGGGCCCTTTCCTGCCGGGAGCCGCTGCCCTGGAAATGACAGCCCGGGTGCCGAAGGAACCCGCCGCCGCCTGCCAGCAGCGTGCGACTCCGGGGCGGCAGCAGGCACGCCGGCACCGCGCCCAGCCCCGCCGCGGGGGAGGCAGTGCCTCGCCCGGCTGCTCCCACCCGGCTGCTCCGGCCCACGCGTGTCCGCGCTGCCGCCGCGCTGCCTCCGGGCTGGGCCGCAGCCGGGCGGGGACAAAACCGGGCAGCTCTTTCTCCACGCCTTGCCCCCGCCGGAGGAGGGGCCGGGGCTGACACGGGCGGCGGCAGGGAAGGTCCCGGGTGATTGCGGACCAGCCAGGTGTCTTCGTACGGAGTGTGCGGCGCTGGGTGGCTGAGGCTGGTCATCCCCACCCAGCTGCTGTGGCCGGGTCCGTTTTGTGAGGTGCTCCGCGAATGCTGCTTACTGCTCGCTCCATCCCCAGCCCTACACTTGGTGTCCAGATTTTTCCTTCTGCGTCCTGCCGGGCCCGGGGCACGCACGGCTTGTTTGGCCTCCAAGTGATTACATGCAGTAAGTGGCTACTTGCCCAAACCACTGAGCCGTTCTTTGATGGAACAGTTGTAGATACCGGTGATGTAAGTGGTATCGCAAGCCCAAATCAGGTTTGCTGTCTGCTGGAAGCACTCACAAGATACTGGGTTCTTCCTCTTTTCAAAGTTTATCTCTGTGAGAAGGGAAAGGCAGTGAACACGTGTCAAGCACGGAGATGAGGCATAAATACTATTGCTTGTGTGCATGTTAAATTTGGCATTCATGGTGGGTGGCCTTTGAGATATCTGCTACAACAATCTTCCACACAAGGCTTTGGTAAAATTGGCTGTGTAGTAAAGGGGGAGTTTTTCGAATCAGCAGCAGCAGATCCTTGCTTTCTTACATAGTCTGTTTTGAGCAAGGTGTTTACTTTTTTGAATGGTTTGTGGAGGTTTTTGGGACCTAGTAGCACATGCCTTCAGAGAGATATCCTAAAAAAATTTACAGATACTGGAATTGTATATATTTGTCAAGCTTTAGGGGCTATGTTCTATGTAATTTCTTCTTAAGTACTACATTTCTAAATGGTTGGGGTTTTTTTCACCCATTCAGCACACAGAATTCATAATATATCTATCATGAAGTAAGACATTGCATTATCTGGTATCTGTTTTAGGAAGTTCCCATCAAGATCTGCCTTTACACAAGAGTTTCCACTAAATTATTGCCCTGCTGACAGATCATATTTTCATTACAGTATCATGGAAATCAAGGATGGAAATACAGAATATATCATCTCCTGGGAGGAGCATACAGGGTGAACAAGATAATTCCATAAGCAATAATCTCTGGGGTTGTACCTAGCCAAACTAAGTGTTAGTCCCTTAGGGATTTTATTCCATCCTCTCTGTTAGATGTTGCCAAAGGAAAGCTTTACATCTAGTTACTTCTGGCACTTTTTTGAAAATTTCTTCCCACTACCTACAAGATAGGGTCCATCTCAAGGAGCTGCCTTTTCCATAGTTGAACTCTATTGACAGAGAATCAGAGAATCAGAGAATCACTAAGGTTAGAAAAGACCTCCAAGATCATCAAGTCCAAACTTTGACCAAATACCACCATGCTCGCTAAACCAAAGTCTTTTCATTAGAAGAAAAGAAGGTCTTGATCCAAAACCTTTGAAGACGAAAAGGAATCTTTACATCACATTCAGTCATCCCTCACTTTGAGATTCCAGAATTCAGCCTTGGGACCTGGAGTTGAGTCACACAGTTATACTCAGAGATAGACTTGAAGTGTTTTCAGGCTTATTGATTTAGACTGGGTATTTGCCTCATGTGAGTCAATAACTGAAATCATCAGGCAAAAGGCCCTCAATAAATATAGCTCAGTTTGCAAACACTTTTTGCTTTTTTTTTTAAAGCATTACCAGCCTACCCTGTCAATCATGTTTACAAAGGACCATTCATGGTGTTTTTCAGTGACTACTCAGTCTGAAGGCAGCCTATTTTAAAGGTGTATAAAATTAAAAGTTCAGAGGAGATAGAAATAGCATTGGTCAGGACAAACGCACCTCTGTACAATACACGCTGTACAGATACAGCAAATAACCAAACACAGTGGTAGTAAGACCAAGAGAGATCTCATACTGCAAGTTTGATTCCTCTTATTTTTTTCTCACATGGAGAATTGTTTGGCCCAGTAATATGTAATGAGTACTTTACAAACAGCACAATGAGTTCTCTATCATGCAGCCATACTGTCACTTTTCCCAAGCAATTTGGAATTTTTCTTTATATGTATTTATGAGGTGACTTAATAACATAGCATTCCAGATATTGAAGACATCTGCATCATTAAAGCCTATTTCTTGCAAAAGCCCTCTCCCCACTGAAGGCTGTTATTTTGGTATATGTCCCTGAACTGTGAATACAGTCCTGCACACCCGACAGAATCCTTAGCATTTGCATAGCATTTAGTTTTGTCTTCAAAGTGATTTGCTAGCTAATGTATCCTTACAACACCCAGAATAGTTGGTATGTTTTATTATCCTCATTTTATAAAATTGGGAAACAGCAGCAGAGAGGTGAAGAGTGTGTTCTATCATCTTTATTCACATTATTAATCCTTGGATACTTCCACTGCTTTCAGTGGGAATTCTTCCATGGTAAAATACTATTTAATAGGACTGAAAACCACAGTGTCATTCACTAAGTGATTTAAGGAAGGCCATGGAGAGAGTTTAGTGCAGGTTTAGAAATGAAATCTCTTTCTCACACAAACACTCTTTTGTTTCACTCACTTTCCCAGTTTAAAAACAAAACCAAAAACTTATCACCATATCTGTCATTTTTTCACTGCCCAAGCTAATTTGCAGTAGTAATAATGATCAAGTAGCTCCACAGCACTGACATTAATTGACACATAACACAAAGAAAACTCACAGGACTGACCAGTTCTCAGTTTCTTATGCCACAAAAATGACCACCTTTTTGATCTCCTAATTTAACAATTCAAAGGAGGGAGTGAAAGGTGCATTTGAAAGTTTTATATGAAATTCAGCACTAGGAGGAAGGTGGTACTAAGTCAGTTTCAAGATACAAAGCCGTATCTCTATTTTTTTTAATGTTGTTCTTTTAGTATGGAATGTGTACTGTAATTTCACAACATTAATCTTTGTATTTTCACAGACAGATGAAGATAGTTACACTAATCTAGAGAGGACTTGCTGAACTTGCTTTGTTAAGTTAAAGGGAACCTCATGTTCTCTCCTTCCAGAATAAAGTTATTTTGTCCACTTTTCCTTCCTACTTCTGCAAACACCTCTTATTTGTTCAACATATGACCACCAAGTCCTGATCCATGTCTCCTTATAAACCTTAGCTATCATTGTGTAGTAGCCTTTTTAATTGTAAAAATTTGGTGGTTTATTTGAGCCTTTACCAGTTTTTAGAGCTATGAATTTGTTGACTGGATTTTCACACACCTCTCTGTTGAGAAGGATGGAAGCGTTCAGGGCAGCAACTACTGCTTAAGACAGAGGGAAGTGTACAGAAACTTCCCCCACCTCCTATTGGCATCAACTCTAATTCTCCAGGACTTTTCCTCCTCTTCCCTGCCTCTGCTTCAGCTCTTTCCCCTCCTTGTGTATTTCTATGGCATGAATTTCACAAATTCCTCACCCCTGGGAGATAAAATTAACCCGCTGTCCCCTACCCAGCAGAGAAGGCATGCACCTGCCTTTTCGGTGCCTATGACATCTATGTGGTGAAACTGTAACTATGTTACATTTTATGAAAGACACTGGGTCATTCCTCTCATGTGTTTCTAGCTTCCCTAGCCTCTAGCCCAGCATCAGAAGGTCAATACTAAGAGTTTCTATGATGATGGGGGTATGTGGAACACTCTATGCTTGAAAAGTAATTTGTGGTACCTTAGATAACCAAAAGGGTAGGAGTAGGAGAAGTCAGCTAAAGTTTCTTGTCCTCAAACACTACCACACTGGGCTTTGCCCCAGCCCCTTTTCCATTATGCTTTCTTACACTGATGCAGGACCTGTCTATTTCTTTATTTATTTTCTTTACTTCTATAGCCCTCTTCCTTGTAGCCTCCTTTACAGGTCAAAGTCTCTACAGCAAGACACGGAGGCCCATGCGAGGTCCCTGGCAGATGTAGTAGGAAGGCAGTTGCCAGTACAGGACTCTGTTGTCTGCTCTCAGCAGCTCCGCATCAGGCTGGGAGGTGGACCATCCTGTGGCAGCACTGGACAGCCCAGGAAGGGTTGTCCTGGGGCCATTCTACCTGAAAAGCTGTTGCACCAGGGGAGTACCATGGTGGTTTACCTGCTCTGCCTCCCTGCTTCCTCTGGTCTGCATGTTTTGTAGCACAGAGCCTGTCTTGATATCTCTTGTACTCAAGTGTTTTGAGCAGTGAGGTTTCAAATTCATCTGGGTAAAAAACGTGTTTGATTACATATAATTTCTATAGGAATAAGCATAAGCAACTGAAAATCAGATTATCTTTGGTTTTCAATTAAAAAAACTGCCTTTGAGATTGGGGGGATTGGACGAGGGCAATATTTTAATCTAAATAAATAGTTCCAGTATTGGAAAATCACGCCTTTGCCATTCACTGATCATTCATCTTTCATTCTGCTTTCAAGCTGAATCATCTCAACCATCCCAGTGGCTCACAAGAGTTACGCTTTTAAACCCCTGCCAGTGTCCAAACTACTGATTTTTTGTTTCTTCACCATATTGCTTGAAAGAAGGAAGAAAAAAAATTAATTCTAACTGCATGCTTCTATAAGATAAGCTCCACTATATTTTCAATGATTTTTAACCCTTTATTTTGGGAATTCAGAATAAAGTCAAGGTCTGTCAGAAACATGTGCAACTCCTAGGCACATTATGTGATTTTTGGGGTGTCCTGCACAGAGCCAGGAGTTGCACTTGATGATCTGATGGGTCCCTTCGAGCTCAGCATAGTCTAGGATTCTATGATTACTATCATGAATTTTACTCTATTTTAAAGTCTTCTACCTTTATGGTTTTGGATTTCAAAAGGTAATTGTCAGTATTTCCATCTGAATATATTTTGGTAACAGAAATCAAAAACAAAAAACAAAATACTCACTAAACGTAGGATACTATCAAAATACACTGTAAGTTTAAAGGAATAGGTACAACAAAATATTTGTAGTCTTTAAAATGCAATTCACTGTCCATACACAAAGAGTTCATAGAGTCATAGAAAGGTTTGCTTTGGAAGGGACCTTAAAGATCATATAGTTTCCAGGTTTCTCAAAGGCCCATCCAGCCTGACCTTGGATACCTCCAGGGATGGGGAATCCACAAGTTCTCTGGGCAAACAGTGCCTCATCCTCACAGCAAAGAATTTCCTTCTAGTATCTATTTTAAACCTACCCTCTTTTATTGAATTACTTCCCCCTTGTACTGTCACTACATGTCCTTGTAAAAAGTCCCTTCCATCTTTCTTGTAGCCTTTCAAAGCCTTCTCTTTTCAGTCTGAATAAACCCAATTCTCTCAGCTTTTCCTCGTACAAGAGGTGCTCCAGATCCCTCTAATTATCTTGGTGGCCCTCCTATGGACTCACTCCAGCAGTTCCATGTCTTTCTTGTGCTGAGGACCCCAAAGCTGGATGCAGCACTCCAGGTGGGGTCTCACAAGAGTGGAATAGAGGGGCAGACACATCTCCCTTGACCGGCTGACCACACTGCTTTTGATGCAGCCCAGGATACAGTTGGCTTTCCAGAGTGCAAGTGCACATTGCTGGCTCATGTCCAGCCTCTCATCCACCAGTTTTTTCCTTCTTGATTCAGCAGCACTGTTTTCTCCTATTCCTTATACTAGTATAGAGCAGGAGTAACTGCATTCACTCCCAAAAAGTACAAAATTAGCATAAGTGAGAGAGGAAAGGATCTGACTCCTACCATTGAAGCCTGGTGGCAGCTCTGCTAGACAAACTACTATGCATGAGAGAAGAGGGCAGGGTGAGCTGAGCAACCTGGTCTGATCTCTCAGCTGACTCATGTTTGAGCAGAAGTTTGCACTGGACACTTTCTGAGGCCCCTCCCCTCCTGAACCTGAAGTTCTGCTGTGTAAGTTCATTTCACTTGCATCTTTGCTGGTGAATTTAATGGGAACAGATTCAGATTCTCTAAACATACTGGGGTTTTGTGGTGGATTTTGTGGTGGAGATTGTTTTTTCAAATCAAAATGTTATGCCTTCACTTCTTTTTGTATGACCATTTGAGCAAACTATATCTGTCTAGTAGAACTGTTACGCTGGTACATCTGCTTCACTACTTACATGCGTGTAAAAGTCAAAATGTAAGGCAGGAACAGCAGCATCATATCAACAAGGCTCAGTGATGTTCCAGATAGAACTTCTGATTTGAAAACTCCATAAAAACCTTCAGCAAATGTCATTTCTTCAAGGACAGACCAGAAGTTTTGCATTCACAAGTTTGGTAGGACAGAGGACAGAGACCTTTCTGGGGAGAGCAGAGAGGAGGAAAGAAAGGATCGTCCTCTTCCACCAGTGTTAATCTACACATTTGACCAAAAAAGCCCCCAGGTTGCTCTGATGGATGTGGGAGTACAGTCACATGGCATGGCATCATCCATACTCCTATTTATGCCCTAGTTGCTTGAAGAAAAAGTAACATAGTTCATGGTTTAGCACTGGTTAGGATACAGCCACCAGCAGCTGCCTTCTCAGTTTCCTTCCACAGATTCTGATGCTGTATTCACCTCTATTTTTCCAGTCAGGGCCTGTGCATTACATTTTTGCTTCCCTTCAGAAATCATCCTGCTTCACAGAAGGGAAAACCTCTTTCCTTGTACCATCCTTTTCATAAAAAGGTTGTAGTGAATACAGAGCTGAAAGTTACCAGATCGATGACCCCAAAATGTGAAGTCCTTTCTAAGTAGTGTTTGGGAACAGCACAACATCAGTCACACAGACAAGGAGGTATTTTCAGGGTTGTTAGCACCAAAGGCAGGGAAGCACAGCAAAAAATTTAGTATTGCCACCTTTCACTGTTTTATGAAAAGTCTCCTGATCCTGAAGACAAATCATAGAATCATAGACTGCTTTGGGTTGGAAGGGACCTTAACAATCATCTAATTCCAACCCCCCTGCCATGGACAGGGACACTTTTCACTAGATGAGGTTGTTCAGATCCTTGAACACCCGCAGGGATGGGTTGTCCACAAGTTCTCTGGGCAACCTGTTCCAGTACCTCACCACCCTCACCCTCGCTTCACCTCCTGTGCCCACCACAGTAAAGAATTTCTTCCTAATATCTAATTTAAATCTACCGTCTTTCAGTTTGAATCCAGTCCTCCTTGTCCTGTCACTACATGTTCTTGTAAAAAGTCCCTCTCCATCTTTCTTGTAGGCTCCCTTCAGGTACTGGAAGGCTGCAATTAGGTCACCCCAAAGGCTTTTCTTTTGTAGTCTGAACAAACCCAATTGTCTCAGCCTTTCCTTGTACAAGAGGTGCTCCAGATCCTTCTAATCATCTTGGTGGCCCTCCTTTGGACTTGTTCCAACAGCTCGATGTCTTTCCTGTGCTGGGGACCCCTGAGCTGGATGCAGTGCTCCAGGTGGGGTCTCACAAGAGCAGAGGGGCAGAAACACCTCCCTCGACCCACTGGACACACTTGTGATGCAAACCAGGTCATGACTGGCTTTCTGGGATGCAAGTACACATTGCTGGTTCATGTCTAGCCTCTCACCCACCAGCACCCCCAAGTTCTTCTCTTCAGGGCTGCTTTTGATCTGTTCATCCCCCAGCCGGTATTCATACTGGGGGTTGCCCTGATCTAGGTGCAGCATCTTATGCTTGGTCTTACTAAACTGCACAAGATGCCCATGGGCCCCCTTCTCAAACTTTGCCGTTCTTCAGGTGTGTCAACCACAGCATTCTGCTTATTGTCACCTTCAGACCTGCTGAGGGAAAAATCACATTGTAGTTGCAGAGAAAAGTGTGGGAATAGGATTAGACTTCTCCTTTCTTAACAGGCAAAAAAGTTGGCTGCAAAGACAAGAAAACTCAAAGTGTTTGTATTATCAGCAATATGGTCATTGTTTGCTTTTGCATCTTAGAGAGACTGTATGGGAAAAGCCTTGAGAAACTCGCAGGAAAGATGAACTTCTCCTCCCCAAAAGCCATAATCCCCGAATTTCCTATATGCTGTGAGAAACAAACTGAAGAGATGAGCAGGCAGTTTTCAGTAGGGTGCTCAAACCTTCGCTTCCCAAGTAGTAAAGCGTAACTCCCAGAAAATCCGCACTTCCTGCCCACAGCGATCAGACTTCACTGCTCAGATCCATGAAGGCAGATGCTGTGGCACCCCGTGAGCCCGCAGGGCCACGCCTGCACACACCGGGGCTGGGCGGGAGGGACACAGCCCCGGCCCTTGACGCAGGGGTGGGAAAGGCATGAGGGTGGTTGGGGGGACGCAAAAAAATCCCCCGCCCCTTACCGAGGTATGAGGTGACCCACCGCACAGAAGCGCAAGGCAGGGCAGGGAGACAGCGCCTCGCCCTCAGCTGCGGGAAGATGCGGATGGGGATTGGCAAGGGGGACGGGGGGGGGACACAAGCGCGGCGCCCCCTCCCCCGTCCCCGCCGCGGCGGCTGCTGCCGTCAGAGCTGCCTGCGTCAATGCTGCCTCAGCGACACGCACCGGGGCCCAGAGCTCTCACACCCCATCCCCCTCTGCTCCCGTGGCTGGCTTTTTTTCTTTCTTTTTTTTTTTTTTTTCAAATTCTCTCTCTTTTTTTTTTTTTCTCTTCTCCCCTCACTGAGACGCCTTAATGGGATTTATTTATTTATTTTTGCGATTCTGCTCATAAAGAGGGTGCCACTGGCGCATTTACGGTTCCTTTGTGTTAGGGGATTTCAATCCTTCCTCCGTACACCTGCCCTTTTTTATTTTTAAAAAATAATAATTTGAGGAATAATTACTATTTTATTTATTTCACGCAGGTCCTGTGTCATGTACGGACATGGGTCTCTTCAGGTGCCGACCCCCAAGCACACCTTCCCCCCCACCATCTCCCTGTCACTGCAGCACACAGGGAGACTGGAAACAGGAGGCTGTACCAGCACATTGTTATCCTCTTACTATATTATAACGGATTTCCCCTCTTCCCAGAAAAGCAACCTTTTTTTTCTACCCTCGTGTTTAACAGCCCACTCGTTCAGCATTTTTGCATTATCTGCACACACACCGTTATTTCTTCTCTTCCCACTGCCTTCACCACCCCTTCTCCCCATCCCCCCCTCCATTAATCAAGTCCTGGGCTCTAAAGAATAATGGTTTATAAAATGGTTGCCTGTGCATGTCCTCAGTTGCACGCATAACCCCAACCTCCTGTCTGTGTTCCTCTCCTGCACATCAAGGTCAGAGAGAGACTTGAGGGCACAGTTAAACCCCAAACATATTTATTTTTGTTTTCTTTCTGACTGTCTCCTTCCACCTGTTTTCTTTTCCTCTGGAGAATTTGATGGCCAAGCTCCCCGGATTTCTGTGGGGTCAGAAATGGCCCTACTTCAGAATGTATCTATGCTTAGCTCGGCAGAGAGGACAATATCCCAGTCCTATTAAAGTCAATGGCAATCAGTGAATTCAAGCGTCACCGGATTTGGCTGCCAGAGCATGCACAGCCACGCTCTGGCCAAACCCTGCCCCGTTTCAATTCAGCTTAACTGCAGTACGTGCCAAGCTGCTGCAAAGCTGGCTTGTGATGCTGGCGCAGCGCTGCCCTCTCGTACAGGAATCCTTCGTGACGTTAAACAGCTGGAACAGATCCTGCACCTCCTGCTGTTGCCACGCAAGGAACCCAAACCTAGCTTCCACCTCCTGGCACTTCCCCAGCAGATAAAGGCTCTTCGAGGTCGAGATTGGCTAGATAAATTAGAGAAGCCTAAAGACCGTACTAATTAATACTGCAAATGAGCCTGGGGCTGTCCAAGTCCCAGTGGTATGAGGTACAGCCATTTCTGCATCCTTCCAGCTGCACTTACCCCTGCTTCCCTCCAGCTCAGGGCTGGGTGTACTAACGATTGTATGGTAGTAAATCCTTTTTTTTTTTTCTGTCAATCCAAAATCCAACAGTTTCAGACAGTTTGGTTCTGTAGCTCCAAATACTTTGAATAACCATTTTGCTTCAAAATACAAGGAAAAAAAATTTAAAAGGGTAAGCAATTAGACAACAAACTAAATTTCTGAAGAGAGGAAGGGATACTGGATAATTTGTGCACAGCAAGAGCTTCACTGAGCATTTGAAATTTATTATTTGCATTTTTACACACAAAAAAAGGGGGAAACAAATCCAGTATCATAAAAACAGTGCTGGATGGCAATAGGGATCCTCATGACAACAGGAACAAGCTTATGCATTTTAATACCAGTCTGATAGATAAAAGTTGCATTTACATTACTTCTTTGTTCAGCTATATTTTACTTAGTTGTGTCAGTGAGGATTCTCAATAAATACCCATTTAACAGATAGACCAAAAAGCTACACAGGACAGAGGTTTTGATGGTCTCAACCAAGCCCAGGGCTCGCTATATCGCCCAGGGCTCGCTATATCGATACGATTCAAGCATGTGAGTGGCTCAGAAATCTGCCCCAGTCACGGGACACGTGAGGAAAGGCAGGCATTCAGAAAGGCTCCCGCAGAGTCCCAGGGATGGCAAGCAGCCTGCCTTCACCCATGGTCATTTATATTCTACCATGGTGACTGTACTTTATTGAAGTTTTTTTTACCATTTTGTTTCAGTGCAGCAAAACCAACCTTGGGATGCATTTGTGCATGTTTTTCATGTTATGAAGGGTGCAACTCTCAGTATCCAAGTATGTAAATAGGAGATGGGAAAAATATCATGCATTAGTACACATTAATAAGGGTGAGTTTGCTGTTCATTTCCCTACATTAAAATCTGACCTTATGAGAGCAAGGGTAGCTATTGCCAGTGTATGCCGTATGATACTGAATATGGAATGATTCCCGTGGAGTAGAAGGGGACTGTTGTCTGTGCAGAAACAGTCACTTTCCTGTCAGCATGGCAGAGGGGAGCGGTGCCTGCCTAAGGAACAGGGTAGCTCCCTACCTTTTGGGTGGAACACAACACTGCCCTCCCTAGATCTCCCTTTGAAGAAGCAGGTTTGAAACCAGTCAGCCTTTGCTCTGCCTTGGGAGTAACTTGCTCCAAGTCTTGGCCTGCCGATTACAGTGCTAAATTGAAACCATTACTTTGTATTGAGCTATTTTCATCCTGAAGTGCTTTAAAGGCTTAGTAGGTATACAGGCTATGGTGCTATACGCACAGGAATCACTCCAGCCACTAATGAAATGCAAACACCTATTAACCAGAGTTGTGTGAGGCCTGGTCCCTGGCCATGATGACTGCCAGAAGATTTTGTTTTATCCAGCTGAATTGAGTCTGTTTTTTTGTTAGTGGAATACTTCATACTGTTTGAAAATGAAAACTGTCAGGACCTTTACATACAGAAAGTAGGTATGGACACTCAGCTCTGGAATTTGGAACGCCACCACTGAGACTAGACATTCTCTGGAGTCTTGCTTTGTTCCACCACCCATATTCGATACTAATTATCAAAACAGTCCTCCTTCCCCTCGGTGATGCAGGGAGCTGACTATGGACATCTAGAGCCTTTCACCTATGGGGTAGTTATTCAAAGGCCTCCATGACCAGACATGAATAAAACACCATGGTGTTTTGGTCATCTATAGACAAAGAATTAATATTTTTGCTGCAAATTCTCATGGACCGGTGCTTGTAAAAGCACTGCAGCCATCTCCTGGCTTTAACTCACACTTGACTGTTCTGTCTAGAAGAGGCAAGAAAAATGAATTACTGCATATTTGCCATTATGGAGAATTCATTTTAAAATGCATAAAACACAGTGAAATATAAACTGTGTGCCTAAAATGAGTGCTATAACGTCCACTTAGTACTGTACATACACCTTTGTATAGATTGCACACACTGTATTAAATAAGCTTGCTTCCCTGTCTCTAGTTAGGGTACACAGGGAATTGTGTGGTGAAAGACGTAATTTGTACATTAGGAAGTCTCTGTTGCCAGATCAGCAGCAGCAGCGCTGACGTCTGTACTCTCTTGCTTTGTTCCTGCTGCTATAAATCAAAATGACTACAGTCCAAATGCCTCACTTGTTTAACTATAAATGCACTGCTAGTCAGAAAAATCAACACCAGGAGGGATCTAGATAATCTGCATATACTTTAAAGTGATTAAATAGAAAATTTTCAAAAAAGGACAAGAACAACAATTATAAATTTATGGTTTCAACAACAACAAAAGTTTTAAAGGGTGGAATCCAACAGGGCTGTAAAAATTCTGTGTCTACAGGCACTGATGTCTTTGCTAAATGAATGATCAAATTTAGCTTTCTTAATGTGCATTGGGATTTTATTTTTTTTCCTCCAGATTTATGCAACCTCTTTAGGAGCCTATTTTCCCTTGTGTCCTCATGTTTTTTCGTACTTGTGCAAACTACTGTAAGGAAAGTAAAAAAGGATAGATAAAAATGGGTCAAGTTTTACTTCCCCTGGCTTTATATGCTTGTGTATTTATAATAAATACAAACATATCTAGCTGAGATTGATTCCCATTTTAGGGGAAATTTTAGAAAGTTAAATATCTCCTTTGCAGATGAAATGAGCTCTCAAGACCTAAAATACCACTTAGATCCCTTCCAAGTTCTAAAGCAGGACTTGTTAGTTACTTAAAAATGGTGGTGCCAATGTCTGCTGCTGACCTGTTGTTGGGGGAGAGCAAGGGAATTCTCTTCCTTAGTGCCCACCGAAAGCCTGGAATCATTATAGAAAAATACAGCACAATTTCTTGACTAACCGTAAAGAGAAGAAATTAAGAAGGTAACTTTCCAATACTAACATCAGCTCAGCTGAGCTGTAAATCCTGTGTATTGGGTGACACAGCCAGAACTATGCAGAGCTGTACTTCTGAAGAGGAAATAACAGGATCAGAGAACAGCAGGTGAGCACATTGTCAACACCACGCTGATGTTGCTGTTGGAGACATTATGTTACAGTTCCTGAGACCACCAAATTTTTACAGTAAGACTTTCAAAAAGTATCAAAGCAAGAAGCCTGAAGGTATTCTCAGAAGCAGTCTTGTTTGGCTGTGGCTAATGAATTTGCCACCAGATGTTCATTTTAACATCTGATCCAAAATGCACTAAAATCAATGGAAAGTCAGTTGGAAGTTCCAGATTACTGGAAAAAGCTACTGTAGAGCCAATTTTTAAAAAATTAATAAAAAATTATACAGGATGTAGCCATTGGTCATTCAGCTTGGCGTTGATCCTAGGCAAAACTGTGGAAGGGCAAAGGAATAGACACAGGGTCATCAATTGTGTATCACTGCAGCTGCCAATTTTCATGTGAATGTGTAGAGACTACAACAAATCAAAAATGAGTGTATTTATCTTACCTCTTTCTCATTGCTGGCCAGCTTAGCCAGTATTCTTTCTCATTTGCCGTTGATTAAGAGCGTGTACATGCGGTTACTGTAGCTCAACAGGTAACTATATAAAATAGAGGATAATAAGGTGATCAATGCTAGTCACCATTGTTTTTTAGTAATGACCTAACAGGTCAAATAAACAATACTTGAAATTTTGTTGTTTTTTTTTTTTTCTCCAGTTTATAAATGCATATGTTGAAAGAGAATCATCTTGAGATAACAGGTTTCAGTAAGTCTTTTGAATTCGGTTCCATGTAACATCGATTTAAAAAGCTATTATCAATAAGCAGTATAACACATACTAAAGAGTCAGATTGAGATGCAGTGTTTGAAAAAGTGGAGCTAAACAGAGTCTTCTGTGGTTTAAAGAAACTAATTAGGCTTTGCAACCACTTCCCCAGACACAGTTTTCTCCACCTGGAATTTTTAACACAAGACTTACTGGATATCTTTCTAGAAATTGTAATCTTGCTGCAGAAGTTCGCAGTTGAGATTCTCTAGGCTCACTACTTGAGAAGTCAGACAGTTATCCTAATGGTCCTTCTAACTCTGAGCACATGACACCTCAGTAGCTGGTGAACAGTAAGCATAGGTTAGCCTACTCTTTTTACCTCTAAAATAAGGAGTCCCTTGAGAAAAGTTCAGCTTCTCCTCTTGTGTACATTTGCATCTGTATGATTTGCACAGAGATCTTAAAAATAACTCTAACAAATCATGCATTGTCTTCATATCACAAGGAGGCAGTAGGTTGATGGACAAAAGATCAAACTCACAGGAGAAGAGAGAGAAAACAACATAAATTCCAGAAGGGACTTCAGTTTGGTGTGGTGCAGTCCTCCCTCACATCTACTGGATTAAGAAAAAGATGGAATTAAACCGAACAAATGTCCATACAAAAATCTGGTGAGAACTGCAGTGGAGTGGAGACATCTAGCTGCCTTCTGTCTTCCAACAGCATCTGTGAATCAGGAAATCCTGAATCTGGAGAGAGGTTATAGATACTAACTTCTTGAGGAGAAAGTGAACTAGCCCATCCTTGACAAGAGGGAGCATAAAAGTGGGATGGAGAGTAGATTATATATACTGTTTACATTTCCTCCTATTCTCTCTGGACCCTTCCCTAACAAAACCTTATTTCATTTAATTCCTTAAGTTTGGTTTCTTAAGTGAGCATTTTATTTTGGCAGTTTTAGTTAGATGGTCTTAAAAAGCAGCTTTGAATGTGCAAACTACCATGAGAAACAATGCTGAAAATACCTCCCTGATCCAGTACTGAAGAGGCTGGATTGTTCAGGCTGCACCCTATCACTGATTAGGAAGTGTGAAAACAGGGCAGCACATAATACTGTGGTATATTCTCCCTTGCATTGTAAGCAGGGCCAGTTCCAGTCTATTTCCAGAGGCCCGGCAAAGGTATAGGCTCCACCGCAAGGTGGGACTGCATGCAGCGTGTCACACCTGCATCTCCACAAGGAGGGACTGAGCAAGCTGCATGGTGCTGTGCTCTGTGGAGATACCTTTAGAATTCTGTCCATGAACCAGAGCCTGCTGAATCCATGTGTGCAAGCATAGATTTAGATGCACCATCAGCTGAGGGACAGAAGACTAAGATTTGATGCATACCTACTTGAGGGCTTTGAAACATCATGTGTGCCCTCCAGTTCTTATGGCCCTGAGCTGCTTCAGCCAGTTGTCACAGGCTCTGCAGCAATCAGCAGCAGGATATTGCAGTAAGGCTACAGCCTTGTTCCTTCAACCTCTTAGCACATTGCCTTCCAAGTTCGGCCTGTGCCTGTTCTCAGTGCACATAAACACATGCACGTGCTAGCTCCAGCAGTAATCAAACTTTCTACATTCACAGATGCCAACTCTCCAGCTTGGGAACTATCCAAAATTGCAGTTGGAGCCCAGCTGTTCCCTACCATCACCCAATAAACAAAGGCCAGGTAACTCTGCGTTTATGCTTCTGCAAGAAGGACAAGAACAGGGAAGCGCTGAACTGGTTTTACGTAAGAAAGCACAGGGATTATACTAGTTACAACTATCTAATCACAACAAAATAATCCCTGTGACCATGCAGGTGAGGCCAGTATTCATATAACAACATGCATCTAGAATGAAGTAGGAGATTTCGGACATCAGGACGAAGGAAGGATAATAGAAATACTGGCCCAAGCTCAAACACTAATGCAATCAAACATTAATGCACCCCAATCAGCTGCTTCAGAGGATTATTTTCCTGGGGAAGAGATAACAGCAGCAGAAGGAAATATGCAGTGTTATTTTTTGGTAGATGAGGAGGTAGCTAGTGTTCCAAGGCCCATGTCAGGAACAATATCAAGTCCACAGTTCAGACTAAGGTAGGCACCTCTAGCTCAAAACAGGTTGAGTTTGCAGTCGATTCCAACAATGTAAGCAGCAATGTCACAGGTGCAGGAGCAAGTACTTTTCTCCTCTAGAGAAATCCCCTGAGAATGAGTTTGAAGGTGCCCTTGTGACATTGTATCAAGCAAGGAAGTTTGCACTGCAGCATCCACTGCTTTTTCTGTTGAAGGAAGACTTCAGCCTCCAAGGATATTGATTTAGTTACTGTTCTCCCCTTCTCTTTTCCTTCTTGTGTCAGCCCAAGAGTAACAAGAGAGCCAAATGAGATCTATCAGCTGATTTGATCTTTCTAAACCAGTGCGCTGCCAGGATTTTCTGTGCCTTCTGTCGCTGGGATTTTCACACATCTCTCCAAGTCTCAGAGTGATCTGAAATCTCCTAGCTTCTAAGATCGAGTTATTTACTGTAATATAAATGAATCTTAACCCTTCTAACTGGAGCTAAATTTATCAAAAGAAATTATGAAGTGAGCTAATTGTGAAGGTCATTGTTCTGAAAGGGAAATAAGAAGCTAAACTTTATCTAGAAAATTTAAGCTGAACATTTCCTGCCATGATTAAGGCAACAGGTTGAGAGATATATTCTCAAGAAATCTGTGTAGAGAAACACTTTGTGGAGGATTCTCACCATTCTGTTTAGAGGTGGCAGTGTAAGCAACTGTGTGGTTTCCCAGTGAAATTAAGATAAATGAATGAATTTGAGTTCAAGCCTTACTTGTAAGAAGCCCTCATATTACCATGATTCATTTTGGTGGCCCACCAAACCTGAGAGAACCTCAATGGACCAGCATAATCCTGATCACTGAAGTTAATTGAGGTTGAGTCACACCCAGAACAATCTTGCCCATACATTCCTTGGTAAGAGAGGAGACTAACACCACTATATAGATAGCTGCTACTATCTGGGGCAAGGTGTGCTAAGAAAAGACATTTCTGACTTAAAAGCCCAAGCTTTCCTTCTGTTCTTCCTAAAGGGAAAAAACCACAGTTTTGTATTAAATTCAGAACTAAGCTGTGAGGTTATCCTAGATAGAAGTTATCAAAGTTGGTACACTACCTTGCCCCATGCAAGTCCATCAAAGTCTATTGTGTCATGAATGAATCTTCACCACCTGACTGAATGTACAGTACCTTTTTCCTGTACCAGCTGTACTGCACTGTGAGAATCAAGGGTATTTAAGCTTAGTCTAGTATAACACAGTACTGTAACCAGGACAGTGCCAATGGTAGCAACAGGAGGATATTGGAATAATGTTCTACCACTGCCTTGACTTTGACTCAGTGCTTGTGCCTGCAGGATACTTTGCCTATTGCCTTTGCCTATTACCATTACCAGCGAAGGGTTCCACATAAAAGACCCTTGAAGAAATTAAGTTAAGGAAGTTTTTCATGCTGTGTATGAAAACAGCATTCAGCCTCATGCATTACATTCCTTCGAGTATCTCAAGTATCCAAAGAACAGCTTTATTGTAAGTCCCAAAGATTTAGTTAAAAACATGCATCATAATTTTCACCAACTGTACTTATTAGGCACATATTCTTCCTGATCTGGAATATTATGGTAGTTATGATGACATTTTAATTAAGAAATTTCATTACAAGTAAGTTCAGAGCTAGCTCAAATTTTGGGAAGTCTGTAATCAACAGTATCTTCCAAGGAGATATTTACCTTAGGTTATTGACTTTCCTGGAAAAGAGCCACCAGGCTGGGACTTTACATTAGGAACATAACTCCTCTGTGTCCTTAACAATGATAGAGTATGCTAATATCTTTGAAATAACTCATTTTGGTATTTTACCAAAGCTAAAAAAAACAAAAATAGGAGCATTTGTCCCTGTCTTTTACTAACATTTATTTTTAATAAAATAATCATAATAAAAAAATCTCTCCTCCAGAAAGGCTTTTAGAACAACCAAAGCAAAGACTAAGCCTGAATGATCCACCCCAGGTTTTAGTCCATATTGGGCTGCTTCAGGATCAGGACATTTTGGGTGGTTTGTCAATTCCCTGTAGATATTCAGCCAGGATGGATGTATTGAATTAAAAAAAACCAAACTTCAACTTACTCGCTGCAGCAAAGTACTTAGTTTGGCTCTTTACCTGAAGTAATAAATTAAAAGCAACCCATTATCTGGGTTGCAGAGCAACTCATTTCAAAAGCTTGACATTTACAGTAGAGGAACTCTTAAATACATAAACATTTCCCACTTTTACTAATACTAATCTCCTCATTCACTTTAGTCAAAAAATATTTTAAATAGTCAATAGATCTTTAGAATCACTTTTATTTGCACTTGTGGAATAGTCATCT
Source organism: Lepidothrix coronata (assembly GCF_001604755.1). Classification (NCBI taxonomy): domain Eukaryota; kingdom Metazoa; phylum Chordata; class Aves; order Passeriformes; family Pipridae; genus Lepidothrix; species Lepidothrix coronata. The sequence goes on along the minus strand of NW_016690222.1, from coordinate 872,817 downwards.
AATGCCCTAATATACCTATAGTAAGGAATACATCCTGAATATAGTTCTAAGAAAAATTAATTAAAATAGGAAAATATTTGGAACTGTTCTAGTAAGACTTATATATAAAAGCTCTTGTTGTGGGCAGTAGCAACTGCTGTACTCAGTCTTGAAAGCCTCCTTGAAACTATTTACACCTAAATGGAATGAAGAATTTTCAGAAGCAAGATAATGATGGCAGAGTCAGGAAAGTTACGTGCTACCTTAAACGAAGATTTTTTTCTCCCACAGCAGGCTTAGATGGATACCTCCTTATGGTGTTGGGAGACACTGCTTTGCTGAAGCTCTAATTCTCATAGATGTAGACAGAGGAAAAATAGTGACTATCACATGCTTTCACAGTTTCACAGAAATGTCCATGCACATTGGAAGAGCAGCATCATCACTGATAAACATCTCTGTAGTGAGAGCCCACACTTCACGTCAAGAATGTGCTGCACAAAAAGAGCAGAAGAATTGCAATTAGAGCTGATTACAAACTAGAATCCCAGTCTTACAGAAAATCCTCGTGTTTTTTGTTGCATATTACAACAAACAACTGCAACTTCAGAATTTCTCACAAGCAAACTGTGAAAGCAGTCAGTTAAGACAACAGCCTAGCACATTCTCTTCAGTTTCATTTGAATGCCCTTGATCAGTTGCTGTATTTCATGGGAACAGTATTTTGGGTGACTTTAACCCTCTTTTCTTCTACAGCCTATGCTCCAGCTACATCCTTTCTCACGTGCCACAGCATCCTGTACCTTTAACAGGAGAACCAGCAAACCCTGTATAGGGGGAAGGAAGAGGACTACCAATTGCAGTAGAAATCAATTAGCACATAAGAGATTAAGGACAAGACCAGAAGCCTTCTAATAATGCTCAGGTAGACTACCTGCACAGCCTATCCACATACTCACCTTACACATGCTAGTGTATAACTTTTATTGCTAAACTAGCTCAAAAAACAGGATACTAGAACAAGGCTATGATTATAGCAAAATGGAGGGAGTGTCAAAAAGTGAAAATATGTCACTTACTGTATTCTTGTCTAAAACCTTATGTCTTACCACCCTGAAAGAAGGCAAGGGAGCTGGCGGCAAACAAAATCTTCCATTGTGAAAGGACTGACAGGTCTAATCATCATTTCTGCTTCAGAAATTGTTAAAATGCAGCATGTGAAAACATGCTGACCCTTGGGAAATAAGTGGGGCTGTTAAAAATAAATAGGTTCCAGCTTTTCAGGAAGAGCAGATTCACTACAGTGACGTAAAAACACCCAGCAGCTTGTCCCAGCCATTTCCCATGAGACACTGCTGATGTAGGAAGAAACAGCAGCTCACACAGCTGCCTGGAAATTTAAATGCCAGGATGTTACTTCTTGAATATCTTATTTTTTTCCATAGCTCACCTTTGACACAGTGACAGTACAGACACAGTCCTCTCATACCCTCAGAAAGACACTTTTAAGGAATTAAAAAGAAAAAAATTAGCCTTCACAAAATATCACAGTATGTTTCCAAGTCCATTGCAAGATACTAGTCCTCTTAGTCACATCTTCTCACTGTTGGGAAAATTTTTAATTTTAAAAATTAAATACTTCATTTTGTTCATTTTAAGGTCTTCAATTTTCTGTTGAAAGGGATAATGCATCCCAAGCATACTTTGGGTGTCATGTCCCTGTACTTGCCAAAAAAAGGACCAATTTGTGTACAATGCCTTGGTGCACAGAAATGCAGTGTGTGGTCAGCCTGACCAAGGCATAGACAGATAAAAAAACAAGTGTTGAAACAGAAGGTTCCCTCTGAATGGAATTACTGATTTACAACCAGTTCTACCAGCTACAGCAGACTAATTCTGTGGTACTGTAGCTGCAGACTTGGTAGTGACAAAGAAAATATCTTCGTTTCAAAGCATATATGTGCATTTTTAATTCAAAGTGGATTGTTCCAGGGTCATGTGGAGGCTGCTTAGTGAAGTACTTAGTCATTTTAGTTAGGAAGATAGTTTTTCAGGAAGCATTTCATGATGTGCCTGTTTTCTTTTATGTTAATTCATCAGGCTCTAGCTCCTTTACTGTTTCCTTCTTAGATTTCTGCTGACTTTTTCCACAAAAATCCTGTTAAATCCTAACCAGTAGTTTCCATAAGACAGAGCACATGAATTAGTGTTTGTTTATAAAAAGAGTGTAGGGATTACATGCTGGAAAAGATTCTTTACACCTAATCACTTCAACACGTGTCTTTCCGCCCCACTTACAGTAAGACTGCAAGTCATGTAAACATCTCAACAAGAAAAAGAAAATTGCTGGTTGGCTTGTTGTACTTCTTCTCTCAGAGAATAAAGAAAGGATGTTTGTATATATTAAAAAATTGAAAGTGTATGGAAAATATAAACCCATACAAATATATGTCCAGAAACTCAAGAGAAGCAGTATCATCTCAGTAGGTTCTCCTTGATAGATAAGAAGTCAGATAAGTAACATCAGGCAAGATCCATCATCTTTTCATCTTGGCATTTCCTCTGAATGGTATACATCCATTGCTAGACTAGCAGAAACCCATTTTACAAATAGGGCCTTCAATAGAAAATGGTCCCTCTTCAGAGAATTTCTGGTGGCAACATCTAGTAGGAATAAGTCACAATCGAAAACTCAGAGACACAGTGAAGTTGGACATCTTTGAAGAGAAACCCCATGGCCTGTAACTTTTACAGAACAGAATTTAACACACTTAAGTGGGTCATCATACACATGAGGAATAGGAGGGAGCAAAACCAGACAAGATCCTATGATTTCTATCCAAAAGACCTTCCCTTGGCCAATTCATTATCCCTCAAAACCTTCCCTTCTCAGACCTCTTCATTAGAAAAGGGAGCCCCTTAAAGACAAATCCAGTCATCCCTGACACAGAAAGGTTCATATTATCTATAATGATTTCAAAGGCTCATGGCCCTAACACAATAAGCAAACAGGCCTCTGCTGAAACCAAACACAGTAGTAAGGCCAGGGTTTTGCTTCAGTGTGACCAAGACTATTTTTGCTGTTATTTCAGAGTATAAGATCTTCTTGAACAGCAAGATAAGTGCAGCCCTGCACATAGCCAGAGGCAGCAAAGCAGGCATAGCAAATGACAGCAGTGCATCTCCACACCTAGTCTCACGAGATTTTCCTGCAAGAAGCGCAGCTTGCAAAGCCTGATTTCCTGCTGGCACACTGCAAACATTACTTCTCAACTCCTTTTCCTGGCAACAACTCAGCTTCCTCCAGCATCTACCTAGCACCTTGTGGGGTGATAGTCCACACTTTGTCCAGTCACTTTCTAGATGACCAGCAAGCCCACTGGCCTACTGCTGCTCAGGGTCCTGAGCTCCCTACCCTCCTGGCAGAGTGGTGACAGCAGCAGCTCCTTCCTCAATTCAGTTCCTGGTGTCCCCCAAATCAGTAAGAATTTAATGATCACTGAAATCTTCTTTCAAAGTTGGTGGAAATTGAGCAATGGGGCTAAAAAGCTATGAGAGGGAAAGGAATGATGATAGATAAACAGACAGTGAGCTCACATGTCTTGTTTTCACAGTACAGGCTAAAAGGAACTTTTTATATATACGTGTATAAAGGGTGGGTAACTGGCAGGATATTCAGTATCAAAAGAAGTTTGGCCCTGTCTCAAGAAACTAACAGCCTATTTGAAATTAGATGGGGTGTTTTTTCTCTGATAATGACTTTAACAGCGTTCTTACTTTTACTAGCCACACTGGGCACTAGTCCATCTAACAGACTAAAGTTCTCAATTCTCCAAGTAACTCTGTAAACCCAGTAAAATTACTCAGTGAAGTCAACCAGAGTTGTAGCATTTCTTCCTGACATGATCCTGTTGCATGTGCCAGGGGCAACACTGATATGAATCAGAACAATCTTCTCCACAAAGATAGAAAATGTATTCCCAATTTTGCCCTGCTTCAGGTAGAGGTTGTCGAAACCCTCCAGGATCGACATTAATTGGAGCAATTCTACTGTAAGGGGCTCCACTGGTGCTAGATGCCAAAGAAAAATATTTTCCAGACCTTCAGCGCAGCTGGAGCTTGGAGAAGTCTGCCTTTGATTCACAAAAGGGTGTAAATATCCTAACATTCATTACTGGGGCCCTTGGCCTTTTTGATAAATTAGTGGGTCAAATCTTTAAGTTTGAGGTAGGGGGCAAGTAAGTGGGTCTGGGATTTATTGCTAAATTGAATTTTAAAGAAATTATTTTGAGGATGAATATATGTTTCTTTTATTATTTGTGAGATGTTTACTTTTCCTGATTGCTTTAGATTAAATACATTCCTAAAACAAAACAAATGCCCCAAACTTAAAATTCAAAATTCAGTTCTTTCCAGAATTATATATAACATTATTTTAGAGATAATAGAAACTACTCATCACATTCAGTGTGACTTCATGGCTAATTCTGGTTGACCCAATCCATCAGAGCATGAAAAATTCCCTCTGCCATAACAAAAAGATGTGAATGGTACCAGATCTCCTAAACAAATGAATACTTGCTCATCCCCAATAGTGACTTCTTTTGAAGTTATTGATATTAGGAAAAACTGGATGCAAAACCTCTATAGTTCGTTATCCACTTTATCACATAGTCAAGAAACCAGAGTTCATAATCTGTTACAATTTAGCCTCCCCACACCCCACGTTAAATGAAGATTCCAAGTTGTAACTGTCAAATTTTCCTGCTTTGGTCCAGAAACTGGGATACAAGTTTCACTGTTTGCTCAATCGCTGATGGCATAAGATCCTCCTGTTACTTTCACACCCAGTTTCCATGTTTGTAAAAGTTGATGTCACTCATTTTTATAAAGGACCTTGCTCAACGGTGCTTAAAACAGTGCTAGATAAAAGACTATCAAAATTCTTCTATCTGTATCTTGTCATCCAGCTTTAAACTTGCTACTAAGTGCAAAATAGCCCTCAGAAATTTGCCATTTTCTGTTTATGTTTCATGGACACACACTGAACTGTTTACTTTAGCAAAGCATATTTTAACAGAGTCTTTGTTAAAAAAAATGCATATGCAGTGCTTACATAAAACATATTAGTTTCATCTTAGCTTCTCCATTGTTTGGTGAATTTGAAACTTCCAAGTTGTTCTGCAATATTTTACACTAAGGGCACTCAGGAAAGTGTAGGGTCTGCTCTACTGTATTACAACTGCAGTCTTATCCAGCTCACTTTTCATTCTGTATTATATTGTCAATGCATCTGCCTCATAGAATCATATAGTAGCCTCCTAGTATCTAAAAAGGATCTACAAGAGAGCTGGAGACGAATCTTTTATAAGAGCATGTAGTGACAGGACAAGGGAGAACAGATTCAAACTGCAAGAGAGTAGATTTAGATTAGATATTAGGAAGAAAGTCTGGTGAGGCACTTCCTCTGGTGAGGAAGAGTGGTGAGGCACTGGAACAGGCTGCCCAGAGAAGTTGTGGATGCCACATCACTGGAAGTGTTCAGGGTCAGGTTGGATGGTGCTCTGAGCAACCTAGTCTACTGAAGATGTCGCTGCCCATGGCAGGAGGGTTGGAACTTGGTGATCTTTAAGGTCCCTTCCAACCCAAATCATTCTATGATTCTATGAAATCTGACTGCTTTCTCTTCTGAGTATTACACGGACAATGGTGTCCATTTAGAATGCAAAATGAAAAGTTGCATTTATAATTAAAGAACTCATATTCACAAAAATTGCTGCCCTACATCAGACCCATCAGCTTCTGAAAAGAAGCAAAAAAAAATCTTCAATAATCAGTTTTGAAGTGACTTTTTATCTGGATTGTTTTTACATGAGTCAGCATTTAGCTCATGTCCCATCCAAATCACTCTTGCAGTTTGCAAATACTCAACTTTGTAAAACCCAATAGGAGAAACAAAAATGTATATTCTAATTTTCTTTTAAAATCAGGTTAGGAAAGGAAAATTTGCCTATGGCAAGGAAACAAGCCTGTTAAATCTTACTTCAAGATGTAAAAAAATAATTTACTTGGCTCTGTGGTTCTGCTATTCAGTCCTCGTGAGTAACAGAGATGATGGTCATCAGATGAACACACATGATAAAGTGAATTCCACCAGGATGCCACAAAGCAACTGACCTAATTCTATAGTCAATGCAAGCCAGCACTGATTGTAGAAAAAAAAATGCAGAAAAATAAAGTCCAAACTGTACTTTGGACTAGTGTTTTTATAACTGTATTCTCACATAAGTAAGCACACAGCTTTTCTGATATTGGTGAATGATCCACAGATCAGACTTCGTATTTCTTACAAGGCCTGTTTGATTTGATGCCATTTCATACAGTCTCCTTTTACACTTATGGTCTCCTTTTAAATCGCTGGCACTTTCTTGCCTTCAAAGAGACAGCTGCTCTCATTCTCTTACCTAAAATCCCAGCCAGATCTGATATCTAGACACACACATTGCTACAGTACTGTACTTACAAGTCAGCCCTGAAATGCAACAAAGTGGATACTACAGACCACCTTGAATTAGACAGTTTTTATAGGTGTAAATGGAGAAGCCTTAAGCTATGCCTAGACACAGCTTTATCAATCTTCCTTCAAGAATGTCAGCAATTAAAATAAATCTATTTCTTGAGTGTTTGTTCGTTGGTTTGGGTTTTTTATTTTCAGTTAAAAGGAGGCATAAGAAGTACAGAAATACTGAATTCAGCCTACCTACCTGCTGAAGGGATTACCACTGTACTGTCATTAACTGATTTATCAGTAATCACTGCACTGTGAGAAAGCAGTGAAGGATAACCCTCCTACATCATCCAGTATTCTGCCTGAAAACGGAACTGCTGATCTGATTGCAATTCTGCCTGGAAACCTCAGTTCTGGATCAGGCACCCATCAGCCAGATGTCCTTCAAACAGTGCTGAAGGCTGAGAATAGTTTACTGATGAAATCAAATACACGAAATCTATATTCTGATGTTAATAATCTAGATGAAGAATGCGCAGCTCCTATTGCTGTGACAGATAACCTACCAAAAAACAGCTGAAATTCAGTGTCAGAACAAAACTACAGCCAGCCCAGTCAGCAGAATAGTTCAGTATAGTGAGTCCTGGTTCCCTGTGTTTTCACATGGCTATGGGGTTGCTGATCAGTGTTATTATACACAGTCTTAATTATTTCACTGCCAGGCTGAAGTGTCTGGTTGTTCTAACAAAGCAATCAACAGGTGAATGCTGTAATAAGATGGCTTGTGACCATGACTGCAGTGATAGTGAGTGAAAATTGCAAAGCTCAATGCTACATAGGTTGCATGCATCACCATACAAGGGAAAGAGGAGCTTTTCTCTCGCTGCTGTCAAAAAGTTCTTCTGCCTCAAGTTACCAAAATCATACCCTATGATTTTCTAGGCACAACCTAAAACACTTCCCTACTGTTCTCAAAACTTGTACAATCTTTCATTTTGTTGCCTTTGCCTGGCCATAATTTGATCTCTTCACTTCCTTGCAGCAAAACTAGGCCACAGTCCAGGTCCAGCCTGGACAGCTTCCCAGCTGTTGAATTAGGGATGTGGCTGGAAAGAGAGAGACTGCAGAAAGAGCTGAATCAGAACTATCACTTCCTAGGGAAGAGTTGCAAGCAGCCGCCAAGTCACTATGAAAGAGGTGAACAATGCTTCCCTCTCTGCTTTTTTGAATGAACACAGCAAGGGCAGCTGGGTGCCTTGTGTTCATGTGTGCTCTGGGCACCGTTAGGGAAGCCAACACCTCAGGAATTTTCAGTCACAAACACTACCTCAGCTATGGATCATAAAGGCCCCCAGGTTGTCACAAGAGAATTGGTTCCCTATACTTGGCTGCATGAGTGTGTGTTTGCACATCCAACTTTACGTGTACAGCTTTTGGACCAAACAGGAAGGAACTTCCTTAGTTTTACATATTTCTAGCAAGGCAGCTAAACGGTGTGGACTATCTAGATTGCTGTCTTTGATCTAGGCAATTAAATAGAACTGAAATGCTGCTTTTGATGTCAAAATACTTACTTCAAGAATCTTGAATTAATGGCACTTCTCCATTTCTTGTAAACTCACTTTGCAGAGCCTATCACTGGAGAGTGAGACTTTAAGGCACAAATATGTTTCTGTTAACCTCAACACACTGAAACTTGGAAATTGGCCAATAGCTATTCTTATTTATTTCCTCTAAGTGACACATTGAAATATCACTAGGACTGGTTAAGAGGCTAAGTGCTTAGGCCTTATCCTACTTCACAAAAAACCAGAGAAATTCTGCATTGGGAAGTAACTTCTAGAGATCATCTACTCTAACTCCACTGCTAAAAGCAGAGTCAGCTACAGCAGATTGGTCAGAACTGGTTTTAAAGTTTTCTAAAGATGGAGACTGTACAGCCTCTCTGGGCAACCTGGTCCATTGCTTGACCATCTTCATCATAAAAAGTATTTGTATTACAGTTAAATAAAATACTTCGTATTTCCATTTGTGCCCACTGCCTCTTGACTTATGGATTTTCTTTTAGATAAGTCAAAGCTTGCAAAAAAAAAAAAAAAAAGAAAAGAAAAAAAAAATCCTGCCTATTCCTCCTATGGGCCTTGGCACTAGAGAAGTGAGTAGTAGAAGGACACTGGAAGCAATACACAAAACCACCAAAAAAAACCCCACATTATCCCTTCAGAAACATGCAACTTCCCTCTCAGGGTGCTGCTGCAGAACTGTCACAACCTGCACACAACAGCTAACTCCAGTCCCACCTCAGAACAGCTGTTTGCCTTTCTCAGTGACAATCATCCTTTTGCCCACAGATAGGCCATGCTTTTCACAGCCCTTCCCTTTGCTTAGTGGGTGTGTAGAAGAACCTTTTTCTGAACATGACAAAGCCCTTTACTCCATGACAATATGACAGGACTTGAATTTCCCTGATTCCCAGGATCTGGAGATTCTGCACATAAATAGGCATCAAAATTGTAAACCAGAATATGCAAACATTAGTGTTACTTGCAGTTTTCTTTAATGCTAGAAACTCATCTAAATTCCAGTAAGAACTTCCCTAGATGAGGATCCAACAGCACACAGATCTTGAACATGATTTTATAACTAAAAGTACATCAGCAGAACAGATTTTCATCAACAAAATCTCCTGCTTACTTATGCAACTTCTACCAGATATCCTTTGGCAATGCAGTTACAGTCCCTGAAGCATATTCCAGCATTTGTCATGTGATCAGCCCTGCATCATTTTCTTGATAGCAGCTGTGTGTGCTTTCTTCGTGCTTTTCCCCCTAGTGCATTAATATTTTCTTTTTTGAAAACTTTCCAGGGATTATGAAAAATGTCTTTTGTTTCTTCCTTTTCTTACACTCCCTCCCACGCTAACACCAGCTTACGCTTTTGCCTAATGGAAACCATCCAAGATGCACCTTTTACAGACAAGAAGCAATTCTGAAACTTCATTTAAAATCTAGAAAACAAGGATATTTGTTTCTGTTATGAGAGATCTGAGCTTAGTTTATGCTCTGCCACAAGTCTCCACTTTAACCTCAGCTGGGCTCACCTAGCTTATTCTTGTCCAATTATTCTGGAGAGGTGTTGGGAGAATAAAATACCTGAAAAATTATATATTGGGTGAATTCATATCATAGCACAAACATTTTTCTACCATTACTTAGGGCATGATTTAGAGAATCAATTTCCAAGCTTTTTAAAAAAAGATACTAGAAGACTGCAATAAAATAGATTTCTTTGAGTTTATGTTGAGACTTAAAATGGCAACTGACATTATGTAGATATCTATTTTAGCAATGCTCATACTGGGAAAAATCAGGAAAGAGCAGCAGTGGAAATGAGCACATCACCTGTAGAGTTGTGTTCAGTAAGAGTCTTTCTCACAGAGGTTACACATCTGGTGACTGAGATACAGCAGAAAGATATCACAAACAGTGTATGTCTTGCATGGAAGGGTCACCAGATTTTAATATGGGCTATTCCTGCAGTTGTTGTACATGGTGAGTTGTCAAAATCATGCTACAATTTACTAACCCGAGACAAAGGAGAACAGTGGAGCAAAAATGCTAATTTGTTTCCCAAATTTCATACACTTTTTAAATCACTTTCCCCTTGAACAGAGTATCTGAAAGCAATATCCTGGCATGAGTTTAATCAAATTTAAAGTAACTCAGGGTAATCTTCTGGGGCCTGTTATGTCTGTGTAAAGTTATTTCTTTCCTTAAGCCCTTCTGGAAGTCTGTTAGACATGAAATAAGCAAGCATCAGTGTCTGAGGCAGTAAATAGAGCAGTCACTCCCCGGCCTACCTTCTGTCCAGTCTCTGCTTACTGCCTCTCGAAAGAATACATGAAATTTCACTACTGAGACAGCTTTTTTTTTTTTTTTGTCTGAAATAAAGGGTAATGAACAAGAGAACGGTTAATAGCAGTGGTAATCATCATGATGGACAGACATTACAAGGTTTTGGTAGTCATCTTCAATTGCTGGAACCATCATTCAAAAAGTTGAGCATTTAATATGATTTGAGGACACCAATTTGAAGCACCATTTTTCCACTTGTTTTTTAACGAACATTTTCCTTAGCATATGGATCCAGTGCTGTTATACCTCTGGGTTTCTCGTTGTTGACTGAAATTCCTGGAAAATCTCTAAAAACCTTCTTATATTTCCCTGTTTGTTTGTTGTTTTTTATTTAATCTCCTTACCCACAGTGAAGTATCTGGTTTCTTCCTTTATGCTCCTCTCTGTCTTAAAGCAGTCAGTATCACCAGCAGAACTCGTTTGCCTTTGCTTTTCCTTCCAGGAAGAAAGGCTGGGTCCCATTAAACCTCTTCAGTGCTGGAATGACTGAGTGTTCCATTGGGCACCAACTGCATTCATGTTAAATTTTCTAACCCTCCAAGTCTCAGTAAGATACTGCAGACAACTAGCAAATGCTGCCGGTTCTCAGTTTTCAAATTTAAGAAGGAATTTGTGACCTGGATCTAAGACTGCATCCCAGTACTATCAAATTCTCACCTTCAATTTTATTGTGATTACTGAAGGATGTACCTCAAAACTCAAAAGCAGCTTAACTGACACAGAGATGTACCTATGCACATGAAAGAGAACCTGACTGTCTTCTACTATGTTAGTCTAGAGGACTCTTTATGCTCCACATTAATCCAAGTGTAAGAAAAAGACATGGTTGGCATGGGTCTGCCACAACCCTGAGGAAAATGTAAAACTCAAAATCAAACAAACCTTCATTGTTTTGAACTTGGACCAGTTGTAGCTCCAGGCTTAGAGCCATTTTTTCTTGCAGACAGCTCCTCACTGCTTTCCATGAGAGATCCCTGCACAGAAGAGATTATAAAACTCAGTCTGCTGGGGAACAGCGAAGGTTGTTTCTAATTCATTCTCTCAAGCTGCTGTCAGTGCAATGGAACTTTCCACACACATAGTTTTTCCTCCTCTGAAGTTTCCTTTATTCTTTCAGCTCTGATTTCTGGAATTTCTGTACTGTTATTTCTCCCCTAGGCATGATATTATTAGAGGTTCTCCTTCCCTCTCCTGTTCCCTTGCATGCTGCTGAGAACATTGCAGAAAGAGCTATTGCCAATTCATTTGTCTGCCTGCCTGCCAATTAGAAGTATACCATCTCAGAGTCAAGTGAATAAATACCAATAAACAATATGATAGCTATCCAGCCATTTGACCCTCTGACAGTTTTCAGTGCTTTCCATTTTATTAGAATAAGGTATTAATAGAACAGATATGTTTCAGAAGACACAGCACTGTAGTACTTCAAATCAGAGAGCTGACTTTTATAGTCAGAACAGCAGATTCTTTTTCGTGCTTTTTTTATGCCAAACGCTGTTAAATCACAAATTTTTAAGGAATTTTTTTTAGTATTCCAACAATAAAGTAATCACACTGGTGAGTAGATATTCTCCTAACTTGCTCTATCTTTCTAGTGTTTGATTACAAATACTTGGAACAGGAAGCAGCTCATGTTGTTTGCACAACATCAGAAGGTCTCAGGTCTAGATCTGAGTAACCAGGTCCTCTTGTAAAATGCAGTAGGTTAGCAGACACTTTATGTCAACAGATGCCTTAGATATAAATAGAAGGAACAGGTCTCTCCTCCAAAAAGCTGGCAATCAAAGACCTCAACTCCATATTGTGCATGGTGCCAGGGAAATTTTGCTTGCCCAGAAACACTGTTATTTGAAGACGGTGCAACATGGGCACAGAGGGCAATTGCACACTTCTCAGTGAGGTGCAGAAGCATAAACAGACTACAACTTGGAAGCAGCAAGCAGTTAGACATATGGTCTCATGAAAATATATCTATCTCATGCCATAGATACTTTTAATACAAGGCAACAATCTGACATAGTTCAAACTCAACCAAGTAAAAGCTATTCATATTAATATGTAATAAAAGTTGGTAGGTTTAGAAACTGTCCACTTGAATGCTGCGATTCTTTTGCAAGCAAATAATCTTATGCTGCATCCATTTCTTCTTCATTGAAAAAACATTTCAACAATTATTTCCAGCTTGCATATATTTGAATGTCCAACCTTAAAATATGAACAACTGAATTCCTGGAGAAAGTCCAACTACAGCTCTTAAGGTCTGCAACTGAGAGTGAAGTGAGAGAGATATCAGCACTCCAAACTCACACTCAAACCAGGGCTGTGTAATAGAAGAGTCTCTTTGCAGCAGTAAACCCAGGCAAGTTTTAATACATGCTGGCATGAGGAAATAACAAGGACAAAGCCTAATGTGAACAAGGTGCAGTGCTAAAGGATTCTTTGTGAGTTTGCAGCAAATGACAGACCACTTTTCCCACAAAATTGAACTACAGCACATAACCAGCTCAGAGTGCCTTGCTGATCCTTATCCATAGCTTTTAAATGAAAGAAAAGTTCCTTCTACTCCCATTCTTCTGAGAAGCATATTCAGCTTCTCTCGTTAATACTTCTATTCAAGTAGGATGCTAATACTGACTCACTACCAGAAGATCAAAGTTTGCCTACAGAAACCTTATATCTATCCCTATAAGTCTCTTGATTAAAGACCCTTGACTCTTTTTCCTAAAACGACTGTGTTGTGCTGTGAGACAGAGAAAACCACACACAGTTTCCATGCCAGCTATTCTTCAGCAGTTGTGCCAAGAGCTTTCTCCCTTACCTACCTTCAAAGAACTACTTTAAAGCAACATGTTCTGTAGCCATACACCCCCAGACAGAGCTTTGCAGTGCCCAGCACTTCAGCAAAGGATTTTTTATGCTCCCTCTCAGATGTTTTTTTCAAATAAAAACCTACTGTAAGTAGTAACTCACTAACAAGGCACACATAATCAATATTTCCCCACGATTAATAAAGGAAGAACATGTGGTTAACAGACTTCTCTAATAAAATGGACAGAAATTTATATTCAATATTACTAAATGGATGTAACTTACACTTGTGAAAAGTTTCAAACCACAAGTCTCCCTGGAATAGTCATACACGTTGCAAAACTTCCATTTCATCCCTGTGTACATGTTAAAGAAATTAAAACAAGTCACTAGGTAAACCATGACTGCCTCACTGTGGAATAAAGCAATGCTTGCTTCCAGTAGTTTGGTATTACTACCAAAACATTAGTTTTTTCTTCATCCCTCAGAAAAAAAAAATGGTATTTTGGTCAGGTTAACAATCCAAGTTATTTCTGAAGATACTATCACAACATCTGATAGGCTGAAAAATAACTTGCAATAGCTGAAGCTGATTAATCGGTTGATCTCAGCTGAAGTCACAGCCATGCACTCAAGCCACTGTAGTGGGTTGACCCTGGCCGAATGCCAGGTATCCACCAAAGCCACTCTCTCACTCTCCATCTGCAACTGGACAGAGGAGAGAAAAAAAACAGCAAAGGATTCATGAGTTGAGATAAAACGTGAGAGAGGTCACTTACTGATCACCTTTACAGGCAAAACAGACTCAAAGTGGGGTATTAATTAAATTTATTACTAACAGAATCAGAGCAAAAGAGTGAGAATTAAAATAATCTTAAAAACACCTTCCCCCCACCTCTCCTTCTTTCCATGTTCTTCCTCCTCTCCCCTATCAGTGCAGGGGGACGGGGAATGGCGGTTACAGTCAGTTGTTGTTTCTGCTGCTCCTCAGGGAGAGGAGTCCTTCCCCTGATCCCATGAGGTCCCTTCCATGGGAGACAGTCCTTGACGGATCTCTCTCTGGCGTGACTTCATCCCTCAGTTCTTCCCAAACTGCTGTCCCGTGGGTCACTCCTCCATGAGGTGCAGTCCTTCATGAATGAGCTGCTCCACTGTGGGTCCCCCGCAGGGGCCACAAGTCCTACCAGGGAAAAACCTGCTCCCGTGTGGGCTTCTCTCTCCACAGGCTGCAGGTCCCCGGCAGGATCCTGCTCCATCCTGGGCCTCCCATGGGGTCACAGTCTCCTCCAGATATCCACGTGTTCCAACATGGGCTCCTCCATGGGCTGCAGGTGGGTCTCTGCACCCCGATGGTCCTCCATGGGCTGCAGGGGCACAGCTGCTCCACCCTGGTCTGCACCACGGGCTGCAGGAGCCACAGCTCCGGCACCTGGAGCACCTCCTGCCCCTCCTTCTGCACTGACCTTGGTGTCTATCTTGTTGTTCACATGTTCTCACTTCCTTCTTCCCTGACTGGAACTCTTTCTGAGCAATACCTTTCTGTTCTCAAATATGTTATCACAAGGGCGTTACTATCACTCCTGATGGGCTTGCATTCCTTAGCCAGTGGTAGGAAGCCCATCCTGGAGCTGGCTGGCATTGTCTCCACCAGACAGGGGAAGCTTCTAGCAGCTTCTAACAGAAGCCACTCCTGTAGTCCCCTCCCTCCACTACCTAGCCATAAAAACCCACTACAATGTCTTATAGCAGAAAAGCAAGTTTAACATGAATTTATTCTCAGATTTTTTCAAAATTCTCCATAGTTTTTCAAAAGGTTCTGGTTTAAAACTCATTGACTACAGGGCATAACATAACCATTTACTTTAAGATCTGTTCAAAACCTACCTAGCAACTTTATTGCTATACCCAAGTTCCCATTTTCTTTCTCTGAATATTCTTATGAACTTATCTTCCTTGGAAGCACAGGCTGGCTGAGCTTCATGTTTGAACTTTCTGGATGATTTGCTTAAACAAGTACAAGTTCACATCTGATCACACAGACAGCAACAAATCAGATTTTATTTTCATGAGAGAATGACATTCTCGCTCTCAGAGCGTAACCCTTGCACACCCATCACTTACCACATGTAGGTCCTTTGAGCCTGCTTCAGTGAAAAATAGTTAAGCTGGAGTTGCTATTCCGCAGGTTCTTATTTCCAAATCTTTTCCTGCAGCCTCTGTAGCATTCCAGTCTGCTTACAGCAAAAAATCAATGCTTATGCAAAACAAGGATGTCATCTTAATAAGGAGGACACCTTGTGACATACTGAACACTTTATGTTTTATGTTGGATATCAGCATTGCAGCTGGGTGTTGTTTAGTTACTTCAGTGACTTCATACCTGATTATAGATGATTCAGTTTCCAAGTTGTCCAAATTATACTGGCTACTGTACTGTTAAACACATACCCTTGGTAATTCACATGTATGGCTTCTGCATGAGAACATTCTGGTTACTGGAAGCAGTATTTACCTGGCTATATCAATAGCTACAGCTACTGGCTGTCAGAGCAATGTATCTGGTTACTGATAGGTCAGCTCTGCTAATATGCAGGCCAGATTGCTCAATCAAAAAAGTTATTTCATCAGCTTCTATACAATATATGGATTCATAAAATTGAAATGTCTTATTTCTTCCACTATTATCACATTTTCTAGCATTTGACTCGGAAATGCTCTTTTATTTGGGCAACTGTGCTTGTGAATCTACATTTTTGTTCAGTTTTGGAATAGCATAATTCCCTATGGAAGGGAGAATCCAAACCAAGCAACACTGCTGCAGAGACTATCCATTAAATATTTTGTTTTGAGCTTTTCCATTCAAAATTTAGCAGCTGTGTCTAAACCAGAAGCCTTGGAATGAGGCTTAGCTGTGTTGAGGTTGGGACCAAGCATGGAAGCATCTTCCCAGGCAGCTATCCAAAAGGGATGCTTCAAACACGACCTCCCTCCCAGAGGATTACCAGCCATTTATCCACACACCTCCATTTTGAGAAGACATTGTTTCCCACACAAGAAAACAAAAGCTGATTTATCAGTGAATTCCTGCCCCGTCCTATTATTGACTTTACTTTCCATCCTCTCAGTGTAGCTCTCATGAACAACTATTTAACTGAAGCTTAAAAGCATCAGTAACTTTCAAGTTAAATCACTGTACAGCTTCTAAATGCTCATTAGGACATCTTGTCTTACCAAAAAAGTAGTATATAAACAATGAAAAAGCGTTATACATCCATCCCAATGGCTTTGCAACCCCTTAACAAGGCAACGAAGAGCCTAAGAAAGGTCACAGGCAGAAGCTTCAGAGTGATGCAGAAAGCAGGGCAGAGCAACACTAGGAGTATTCCACGAGTGCTTAAATAGAAGATACTGGTCCAAGTTTCTCTCCCTCAGATGTTTTCTGAGTATTTATTGATTATTATTAATGTTACAGAAAGACTAAAAGTATCTTGCATTGTCCTCGTATGGGACAGGTCTGAATTTTAACAGTCCCAGCATGAAGTGATAGGATAAATAATCTCAAGAGCTACGGTAGCCCTTGCAACTCATGGGCAAGCTGGTAATCAGCATTGCCTTCAAGCTTTATAAGGCAATTACAGCTTTATTATGAAAGATTAAGTATCATGGTGAAATCTTTGTGAAGAAAGGAATAGGTAAGCTTGCCTTAGTAACACATATTAGAAAAAAAATAAATAAACCCAAGTCTTAGCTCTTTGGTCTTTTATTTTCCTATTTAATTCAACTTTGGTGCAGTTTATACCCTTTTGCCAGTCATTAAAACCACACATTCTCTCTACTTGCAACCTCCTTTACTTCAGAAGCACACAAGTGGGGATATTTCACACAGCACAGTTAGCTTGTTCCCTGCACAACAGAACTAAGACAGCTCAGTTTCAGACAGATTCCTAAGCCCGTACACCTACACCCTCCCATCACACCAGATGCCCTTGCTTCCTTGCTCCAGTACACCCTAAGGCACCTGTTCTGCACACACAGAGAGGGTCAGACAGAGGAGTGGCTGTTGCAGGTGTGCATCAGCCTCTTGGCCAGGAGACCTGCTCCAGGTCTTCTCCCCCAGTGAGAAGGTTCCTCAAGGCTCAGTTGCTTTGGGATGTCTCTGATTCCCTTGCTAACATGCAACAAACTGAGCAATTGGTTCAAAAGCTTTTGGGATAATACTAACAGATTGAAGGGCAGCAGCCAGTAGAGCCCCTCCAGCACTGTTTCCTTAGCAAGCAAGAATGAACATTTCAGAAAGGTTACACTGAATGACTGGAACCTCCAGGCTTCATGGGGAAGAGGAGAAGGGAGGAGTGTGCTAGAGAGCTGTTTTATGTTCTTTGATCTTGCTGTTAAACATATGTGTTTCTTACAATAACCATTTTATTGGATTTTGAAACCTCATCTTTTTCCAAGTTTTCTACCCTTTCTGTCATATAAGAAACAATAAATTCATAAGCAGCACTGACAGCAGAAAGTCAAAGTTTTTGAAGGCCAAGGTGCTCCATTCCTAAACAAACACATACTTTTTCCACATACGCAAAGCATCTGTGGCTGAAACAGCTTTTGAGGAAGCTCAGGGGAGGAAACTTGAACACTGTGAGTCAAAGCTGCAGAAGGTAAGGCTACTCGTCATAGAAGGTTATAAAATCTCTTCCTGTCCCTAGAAGAAAACATGCAGGACAAGAACAATACATGCTCGCTCACTGTGAATGTAAGTGACATTTTACCTTGGTGTGCCTTGTTCTTGCCTGTGCCATACTCTTCCCCCCAACTCTGAAGGCAAGGCCTGGTCAAGGAATTATGATAAAAGGATTGCTGAATAAATTGTTTTATTTTCAAAACCCTAGTCTGGTTTTCCAGAAAAAAAAAGGGTTTAGTTGTCTATTTCCGTGAACAATTATCCTCCCTGGAACAGAGGTTAAGAACTCCCTGTCAGCAGCACATGGAACCTGTACTGAGGGGAAGCACTGGGAGGACACAGTTGCAAAGCAGGAAAAGGAAAAAGAAAAATCCATAATAATCATTACATGTAGAAGAGGAGAATTCTTTGTTAAGCTGGAGAAACATCATGGGCATGGCAGTAGAAGAACAAACTGCAGTGAAAACATGAATCAGAAGGCACTGCTGGGTATGACAGTCATGTGCTTTAGTTTTAAAGGAAATTTCACAAAAGGAAGGAACAATATTGACACAGATTTTGCATGTGCATTCATTGCCTGACCACTAAATGCTCCTAGGACCTTTTAGCTGAAATAATCCTTTATCCTGGATCACAAATTTCTACTCATGGTAGATTTTGTCAGCAAAGCAGCTCTCTCTTCTCTGAACAGTAAATAAAAGCAATGACAAAGTTAACATTAGATTACCTAATCAGATTACAGACTTCTCAAAAGATTTGCCTCTTTGTAAAAGTGCTCCTCTGGAAAACCTGAGCTGGCTCCAAGAGATGCAGCTTTTAAACAAGTCATGTACTGATCCAACACAAAGCTCTAAGTTATTAGACAAGCATTTTAACTAGTGTGTCTGATCTTACCCAGTTGGTTAGTTATCTGTACTTTTTAAAAAAGCATGCTTAGCCTCAGAATATACTTTTATACAGTGTTTGCACTCAGTGTAAACTGGTGTATTTCCCTCTAGCAAAATAGAGATAAAAAAACTGAATAAATATGCAGTAATGAACACATTTGTAAAGGCCTTTAATGGTCAAACACTGTATGGAGTATTTGCTAATGGCAAACATAAGTTCCCTTACTCCTATATCACTCACAAACATTGCTTTCAGGGCCAGCAGGAAGCCTCATATGCTGTCAGAGACTGGTAACAAGTTAGAAAACTGCACTATAGCATGGAAATTGTAACTGCAGCAACTCATCTCTGCCTCCTAGCTTCATGTCTCAGTGTGATGTCACTTGGTGAGATAGTGCATTTGTTTTTTGCAAGAAAAGGATTCTTAGCTCTGTAAGGCAAAAAGAACCAGCTGGAACAGTGCAAAGACCTGAGCTGACTGAGGATCACTGTCTTCTCATTATATTATTATAAATTATTATTATAATTATAATATTATATTATTATTATAATTATAATATTATGTTATTATCAATGTTATAAAATGTCTAGGATGTTTCTTTCCAAGCAAGAAAAGCCTCTTGTGTAGCACTGAAGAGCCCCAGAGTGAAAGCCCTTGCCACTGTCAGTGCCAGACCAGAGCCCCAACCCAAAGGGGTGCTTCACAATCTCCTCTCCCATGGCTTTTTGCATTCCAGGCAGGCCAAGAGATACAAAAAAGAAAGGATGCATTTTAAGGGTGCTTGATCTAAAGTAAATGACCTAAAGTGGGAAGGCCTGCGTTCATTAACAGGCTTATTCAGAAAATAAAATCTCAGCAGTTAACTGGTGCAAGAGTTGCCATACTTTGTTGCATTTATGAAAGCCTACCCAGCAAAATGCCATCACCTGTCCTTGGCTCAGCTCTTCTCTTCAAAACTCCAATCAAAAGAGATTTAAGTGGTCAAGAACATCAGCCACAGATGCCATTAAAGCAAAGGTAAAAAGGACAAGACTTTCAGCAAGGCAATCCTGGCAGACCAGGTATAGAAGTAAGGGATGGATTTATTGCAGTTTTATCATATGTAAGACAACAAAAAAAAAATAGAGTGACTACACCACAGGCAAACCTGAAGTTGCTGCTCTTGTAGCTCATGCACTTTTAAACTAAGTTTAGTTTTGTTCTTCTCCTTGTTAAAAATCCCAAACTTACACAGCACTGTAAGAATCATTATTATTTCAATTGCTTTTTTAAATAGGACTTAATAGCAATAGAAAAAAGGAGCAAGTAGGAGCCGAAACATGAAAGGCAGCTCTTAATTTTAGTTCTGCTTTGTCAAATGTAAATGTAAATGCAATGATCAGTTTTTTCTGCAGCAGCATTTATTCACAGGGCCAGTTTGAGGCTGGTTCACACTATGAAGTTACACCCCCAGAGAAGACGAACCCAGCGTGCTTTAGTAATTAGTACACAATATGTTTGCCTAGCAATTAATTTATATCAGTTTCGAGATGTGCCAAGCCACACATACCACTGCAACCTCACCTGCTCATAGGAAGCAAAGAGAAATTTGTCCACAAGAGGGGGATAACAGACCAACAGTAAAGTCTTTTGCTCTGGTACAGTTATACACTAAGAGGCTGCTACAGTCCCAGGCTCAGAGAGGTGAGCCCTCCCTTACAACTTAGAAAGCATCCTACGGGGTGTGGAAGGGGAAGGGCAGAAGGGGGCTTAACAGGAAGGAAAGAACCACTTTAGAGTGTAATGAAGCACCCTGTAGACTTGCTTGCTTTGAACTTCTGAAACTGGATCTGAGCAGGCAGATAGTAAATTGGCTTAAAACAACTGGTGCTTTGTCAGGTAACTTTTTTTTTTTGAGTATTTGGTCCAAAAAAAGCAATTTTGATCATGTTGAAGGCAGGCAAAGAGGAGGTGTTCAAACTATGACTGGTAAACTTCATTAGCAACAGTAGCCCAAAGAGGAGGCCTGATGCTACATCAGGGCTATTTATCAGTCAAAAGTGTTTCATATTATCCAAAATATACTAAAGCATTTATTTTTTAATGTTTTCTTATTGCACTACTCCAATGCGCTGTACCAGAGGTCTGAGAACAGAAACTATCTGTGCTCCATAGGTGAAACCAGGGACACCTTTATTAGCATTGCTTGCTGTCCGACAGGAGTTACTTTGTCACAAGCAACCTGCTTGATCTTGTTCTAGAAATACTGATGACATTTTGGTGGTCACTTGAGGACCTTGACACTCCCTGGCAGCCAGAACTCTGGTTCCCATGCCTCAGTAAGCATGTGTGCCACATCTGCAGTGTAGACCTGAGGAGAAACAGTGCCAAGGGCTGCATCCTGACCACCCACTCAGGTATGACAGCCCAAGGAGAGGCTTAGTTGCAGTGGTCCTTTCTGAGGCCTAATCACACAGAGGTACCAAAACCCCACCACAGCCTCCCCAGCCAACTAGTAAGTGTTGATTTGAGTTTTTCCACATTGGCAGAACACTCTTTACCAGCAGGAGCAAGCTGGCAGCTTCTGCCCAGCTCTGCCACTGCACCCACACTTGCATGTACAATGCATCTGAAATTTTTCCCCAGCAGTAGCTGCAGACCTGTTGTTGCGTCCCATGTGAGATTCACTCTCCAACCCTGGGGCACACACAGCCAAGATCTTCTTCTCCTGGGCCAGGCTGTGCTCCCAAAGCAGAAGCCTTAAGCTAAACCTCAGCTCAGCTCATTACACATGCTAGAACATGCATGGAGAATCTGCCATAGCAGGACAAGCATACCCTGCACCAGGAGAAAAGAAAAAGAAAAATTACATTTAAAGATTGGCCATGTGACTTTGAACTTGGAAAATGTTTCTTGAGGTCCAGGTACCACCAGTAAATGGAATATGTCATCCTCACCTCCAAAATGGAGATAGATAGGGCTAGGCACAGTTTAGGCAGTGGCAGAGGCTACACACATCGGGGAGGTCTTCATCCCTAACAAAGGTATTCTGCAGCTGCCTGACACCCAACTGCAGAGATACACATGGACATTGACATAATTGGCACTCCCAGGCAGGAAGATGGGATTTCGGGCTAGGGAATCCTTATTTAGGGCTTCGTAAGCTCCAGATTTGTTCTCTCAGGATCAGCTTTTCACATGACAGTATAATTTCCACAATAATTGTCTTAATTTTTCCAGGTGTAAGTGCTTGATAAGTGCCAGCAGTGGCTCCCTGAACCCTACAGAAATTCACAATAAAAACAAAAAAAAACAAAACCCACAACATACACACAACTAAGAAATTCAAGTTTCAGGATAAAATGCACATTTCAGTGAAAAATTTCGATTTTTAAATTAACTGGGACCACCACAATCACATGACTCAGAGCTGGAATAAAACTGAGGATTAGAAACAACCATTTGATACCAAGTCTGTCAAAGCAAAATAGACCATACTAGCAGCCTTTCTGACCATGGATTTTCTGCATGTCGTCAGCCAAGCTTCACTATAGCAAATTCATACAATGAAAAAGAGAAAGGTTCACCCCAGCCCTTGGCTATCTTCTGAAACCCAGCTTCTGAAGCTCTCCTTGAACTGCAGATGAGGTTTGCCTTATTTAATTACCAAACAGCAGAAATTCAACAAAGAAAGCTACTCCTTAAACTGACAAATTAGAAGGCTGAGGGGAGTGCTGTCCTTTATTCACTAGCAAAAATCAAAAAGGCAAGTCAAAATTAAAAGTTAGCTTTTTTGCTGCCACTAAGTTTAAAAACCCAAATTCAGTGTTCTGACAGGCAATTTTTCAAGGGCAGATTAATTGCTACCATTTTTTAGCAGTCACCATATTTGCAGAATTGCCTGGCATCCCCCAACAAGAGCTCTGTGGTTTACAGAAGCAAATGCTTTCAAGATGAGCACCATTTCTCACCTACATAGCAAAATGTGCTTGTAGGTAAAAAAAATACATACAGGAGAGACTGCTGCATGTCCAGCTGCCAAAGTTCATCTCTTTTTATTTATCTGGGAATGGAAAGTGCCACTAGGCTTATATTCAAGTGAGTGTCCAGTTGCTGGTTATTTTTGGTGCGGTACAAAATAATCCTAGCTTAGGGTAGTTACACTTACTCTCATTAATTTTATGTTAGTATCTACATGAAGACCCCAGTGACTGTGTGGCAGTCCTCTTTACACACTGTAGAAGAGATCACTATAAACAATCCACTCAGAGATACAAGAAAATTTCCATAAATACAAGATGTCAAAAAGTTACAGGACTTATTTTCTCAAGTTCCCTGACTCAGTGCTCCTCTTCTACATCTTGCCCCAAGCCTGGATTTCCCCCTTCCTCTGCACAGGTCCCCAGCTCCAGCCCTGTATGCATCCCAGCAGCAGCTGCACAGCAGCCAAAGCACCACCAAAAGGTGACAGATTCTATGGCTGCCAAGGGCATAAGAAAAGTGTGCATCAACCTGTGGCTACTTTGTGGGGGTTTTTGAGAGTTTGCATGTGTCAAAATCAAGGGAAGAGGAAAAACCCAGACGTTTCCACAGGCACCGATAGCAAGACTGCATTTCATATTGTAGAGACGTAAATTAACTACAGGAAATGCACAAACCTGCTGCTGGGGCAAGTGGAAATTTCTCTTTCTGCTTCTGCCCACCATAGTCAACATATAACTGGGCAAAAAAGTGATAGATGATGGAAACTTATATGAGCCATCCAGTAGGAGTGGGACAACCAGTACACATAATTATTCTGGATTACAAGTATTACAACTACATCTCACACAGACCATACACCTTCGGACATGAATTCAGGCACAGAACACAGCATGGGACACCACTTCTAGTGTATTGGAACAAAAGCTTTCATGTGGGAAGTTATTGAAGTTTCACAATTACCACTACAAATGTTGTATTAAAGTGAAGAATAGAATAAGAATTAAGTTTCACACATTTAGTACAGTCCCCAGAACCCAACTCAACAAGCCGAAACCTTTTGCAAAACAGTGTCAATTATTGTACAAGGTAACTAGCAACAGCCACCTTGAATCTAAAATAACATTAAATTCATGCAGTCCAGATGAAGCTAAGACAAGCGACCAGCTAATTTCAGCTTCTCTTAGAGGAACCTCCTCTGCTGGGAGGCATCAGGGTTTTCTGACACTGAGACAAGTCTGTATTTTTGAAGGCTGGCAGTCTCCAGGTTTCAGCTACCAGCCAGTTCCCCTTCATTGGGGACGCCAGTGTAATGATCACCAAGACCACATTGGGGCAAGCTTCTCCTCTGGGCTCTGCACCACAGGGCAGCCCACAGGACAAAGCTGCAGGCTCTCCTAGCCATCCCACAGAAGTATGGTCAAGCCGCTACTCTATCCCAGCAGGGCATAGTGAAAAAGACCTCACCAGCCCGCAGCTGCTCATTTCTCCCAGCACTGTCAGCCCCACAGCATAACTCCAGCTGAGGAGACCTCCCACAACTTACCTGGAAATGCCAGGCTGACTGCTTCTGAGACAAAAGACAGACTCACTACTACTCTGCACATCCCAAATATATCTGCAATTTCCTCTCTTCCCCACTGGTAGATCAAGCCCCTCCACAGTCAGCTGGCTCTGCCTATTCCAAAATCCCCACCTGTGCCAACCCAAACTAACATCACCTGCCTGCTCCTCCTCAGAGCCCAGAGAGGCCAGCCAGCGGTGAGGCGGGTTTGTGCCACCTGCGTGCCAGATCCAGGGGCTAAAGCAGTCCAGATTCTGCTTGGTCACAATGCCTTTTGTAATGGACCACAAGCTGTCCACCTTGCACACACAGTATGGGATCCTGGATCACAAAGGTGAACAAAAAGGCAGATCTTGTTCATGAGCTGCTGAGTGTTCCAGTTTCATTTCCATGTGCCTTGTCAGGTTTCTCTGGGGTTTTCCTCCATTCAGCAAGTCAGTTTTTTCCAGGTTCCCTGTGTAAACCATGTAACTTTTCCCATACTGACCAACATAACTTGGGCCTTGGAAGACATTTCAAAAAGTCACTGAACAATATTCAGAGAGCCCAGGTGCTGCAAATCAGGCACACCCCACCTTGGGTTAGCCTCTGCCAAGGGTGAGGACCAGAGCATCCACAGCCCACATGCACAGAGAGAAGAGAGAGAAGTGGAGTAGCTGTACCATTAGAGCCTGATGGGAATTAAGGCTAATATAGGGTTTTTTTTCCACAAGCATTCATTACCCCGCTTCTGTTCTCACTGAGGAGGAGAAGGTATAATGAGGAGGTAAAGTCAGAAAAGCCAATGGAAGCTAAGGCTTGGGAATAGTCAGTCACCTCTAAAATGCAAAGAAGGCTTGAGCAAGTGAGTGTGCTCAAGCTCAGGGAATAAATACATCATTTCTCTTCTAGAATCTGGAGATTTGAAACTGTGACCCAGCAGGAAACATTCCTCATCTCAGGCCTGGTGTAGCATATGGAGCAAATAGCAGATGTGGGAGGTATGCTACAAGGAAGGGGAAGAAAGCTGCTGGAGCAAGGGCAAGGCTTGCAGAGGCAGAGATGCAATCAAACATGACAGACATTGGGCAGTTCATCTTCCAGAAGAAGCAGCTTCAGTATAAAGTTTGAAAGAAACGATAATGAAGGATAGGGATGGAAATGAAAGCTGATATGGCGTTTGGGTTTACTGTTACCTGGCCTCAGTTGAAGCGCTTAGATGTCACAATTTCCCTCCAACCCTCTGAACCTCCCATGCCACCATCAGGGACAAAGACAATCGGCCAAATTTTAGAGGGGAAGGGTGGAGTGGGGGTGTGTTATCAAAATGCATCTCCTCCCTCCAGCAGCATTTCTCCCTGCTAGCTCTGACCCTCACGGGTGACTGCCAGTGAGGGAGCTCCCGTTCCCATGCGCACAGGACTGAGACTGTCCTCTAAAATCACAAAAGGAGATTAGCAAGCAACTTGCAAATTTGTAGACTAGGTAAGGGCCTAGCTATTGGAGAAGGGCCGGGTTTGAAAAAGGCCACCAGCAGAGGAGTTGGATCAGTCTTGGTTTAGCACTTTCATTTATATCTTAGTCTAAAAGTGAAGACATCATTGACAAGACCTGCTCAGGATGTGAGGTTGGAGATGTCATTAGTATAGAGCAAAATGGAGATATCTCATAGGACAAGCTAGAAAAGTGGGGAGCAATGTAAGTGGTATACAGCTGACTGGGACAAGGGTACCAAGTCATAGTCAAGATATTAATAAATAATGGCCAGTCTTCGCGAGCGAAGATTTGGGAAAGGTCATTAACCCTTCGAGCCTGCGCAGTGGATTTTTTAGGTGAGACACAGTGTGCACTGAACTGAGCCCACCCTTTAATCCTGAGGTTCATCTGCCAGGGCCGAGCAAGCTTGGACAGTGGCAGTGAGGGTCTCAGGATGTAGGTTTGTTTAGAGTGACCTTCTCTTAGATGGATTGCCTTACAAGGCTGACGAGCTCCATCTGCCCGGGGGGCTGGGAATTGAACCCGGGTCGCAGCAGTGAGAGTCCTGCACCCTAACCACTAGACCACCAGGGGCCTCAAGATATTAATAATACTTTCTGAAAAAAGATGGGAGTTCATCAGCAAAAAATAGCTAAAGAAGGACATGGATCACCAAGACCAGTCAGTCACTGATAGAACTCTATATAATGGAATTGTGTTCTTCAAAGTTATCAAAAGGGCTAATTTCAGTGGAAATAGGGAAGCAGTATGCCATTGCATAGGCTCTTATACCACGTATACCTAGTTTCATCGAGCCATACAGGGACAAAGGGCCAGTAGGAGAGGGAAAGCTACCTGAGAAGAAGAGAGGGTTTTTACAACCTATCTTACAAGAGAGGCTGAGAAATTACTTCCTAGCAATACATATCAGCTTAAACACTATCAAGGGAAAAGAACTATTTAAGATGGGAATAGGTTTTGGCTCAAGATAGTCAGTCATAAGACTATTACAGATAAATTTCAGCCGGCAATTAAAAGATACCTCCTAAGCAATGAGAAGCAAGGGAGCTGCAACTGTCTGCCAATCAAAAAGCAACACCACTTGCCACAGGTATATAGGCATACACAAAAACCTCCCCAGAATCTCACTACTCAATTTTAAGACAAAAAGGTCTTTTAAGATAAAAAGGTCTCAGTGAAGAGATTTTCTATAATTAAGGAACTAGATTCAAGAGAACCCTTCCAACCCTCCATGGTACAAGTCCAGTAATTGCATATCACAGAATAATTATTGGCATTGATGGACTTACTGAGGCAATTAATTAGTTAACTAGCATCAAGAAACAGTAACCCACTTTTGTAGTGCAGCAAGACTGTGAGAAGAGTGGGAAAAGCAAGTAAAACTGCAAGCTGCTTGCCCAGAAGGTACATATGGTCATCTATAGGAGTCCTCTGATCACATACCTGGGGCACCACCTCAAGTGGTTCCTTGAGAGACAAGGCTCAAAGATGTGTCAGGAGTGCAGCACCAGAAGTACAACTGTGCCATTCAAAAAAAAAAAAAAAAAAAGTGGGGAGGGTGGGAAGCCTTAATTGATTTGAAATTTGAATTGCAGTGAGCTATGTGATCATACAGGAGGTATACAATATATGGAAACTCAGATGGATCACTGTTTGCTTCCACACTGACTCAAGGATGCAGCCAGCCAACATCCACTTCTGGGATGCCATCATTGGGAACGGGCTTCAGCACCCACCCTGCTCCTACTGGCACTGTAGACAGACTTGAGACATAATAAACATGACAAACACAATAAACATAATCCAGCATGTTAGCTAACAAAGACTCTCTCTGTGTATGGATGGTTTGCTGTGGTCCTCAGAAATAAAACTGGAAGTGTCCACTTGGGAGAGCAAGGAATGCAAATGAATACAAAGAACAGAAGGAAAAATTTTGGTCATGGAAAAGGACTGGGGGCTACAGGAGGAGATCTCTGAGAAGCCCTCTGGCTTCTCTGTTTACAAAAGCAATTGCAGTCATATAACCTTGGTCTTTAAAGTCCACAACGTCCAGACCCTCAATATCATGGTGGTGCGTGCAGTGGGAGAACCTGAGTCTGGATCGTTATCTTCTCAAAGAATCTTTGACATTGTCAGAAATAAAGGCATCTGTAAGGTGCTATTAGACACTGAAAATTACTGGAACTGCACCATGTACCACTCAAACTGGTTCCCTCATTTTTTTAATCTGTTTCCAAAGGCACAGAAACCCAGGAGCAACTAAAGGCAGAATCTCCAAAGAGGAAATTATTTTCTCCACAGATCTAAGCTCCTGGGATGGGTCTCTGTGTGATTTAAAAAACCTATGTTTTTGCTTCTGTCTTCTTTACACCTAAGAAGGCTGTAAAGAAGGGGCGTTTAATTCTAATTTTTTTTTAATTACTTTTATTTATATTTACATCAATGATGCAGTACCTTAATGTGCATAATCTCACTTAACTCACAAATCTAATTTACATCTATGGGGGAGAGTTAGGCTGGAGACAAGCATGGGAATACCCAATCTGACATTTTATTCCTGCCTGGGACTGAGTATTCACATGATTTTTGTAGGCAGAGCAAGGCATTTCTGCACAATTGGGCTGAGGGGTCTACAGAGATTTTTACTGCCAGCAATTATTCATTACCCAAAGGAAAACAAATAAAGGAAAAAAGCATTAACATATCGAGATGGAAAACAGTATAGGTTTCCTAAGAGTCCTGAGCATTTGCTGACAGCTTAGTTGCTGAGCATTAGGACCTCTCCCAGCCTCACAGTGGTCTGTAGCCCCAGTGTTTGTCTGCTGTACAGCACAGTGACAGGAGCAGTGAAGAGGCAGAGCAGAGGTGGTGCAGGGAAACAGCAGAGCCACACTCACTGGGGGGTTGTTTGAGGCAAGCCATCTCACACCAGTTTTCCTCAGCATTTGGAAATGTCTGCTACATTTGTGCCTCCACCTTGCCTCTGCCAGCAGCCCCAGAGGTGCACCAGTGGGCAGGCAGGGAAGGAGCATAGCACAGTGCTGCTGTTGTGAACCCACGGGTGAGAAAAAGCCTCTCCAGATGAGTCACACAAAGTTCATTTTCATGCTGGCTTAAGTATTTGTAGAGTCATCTGGGTCCGATTGCTCGGCCCCTCCAGCAACTACAACCCTGATGGTATTTGTGAGTCTGAGGTACCTTTGATGGCTGCTTGGCTACACTAACCCAGAAAGAGAAAAAGCACAGTTTAGGACAAAGATGGTGGCAGAGCAGGTGAGAATAGACAGATATTGAAACACTCAGTCTGCTTTAAAGTGGCGTGCAAATTGCATTCAATGGCGTGAAAGGTTTTGATTTCTTTAATTTGAAAGTATGGAAGGGGAAAAAAAATCTCACACCAAAAAAAGCCAATTAGGTAAGATCCATCTGGTACCAGCATCGAGCAGGACCAGGTTCCTCCACTTCACGGCCCAAAGGCCCCAGCTACAGGCCTGTTAGTTCAACAAGCTACAGCTCATTCTTATAATAAATAGCTCCAACTATTTTTGTCCACATGAACATGGAATCATTGCTTCAGTACAAACTCTGCAAGAACCTGAGAAACTGCTGACCTCTGTGCTGGGCAGTATCTGGGGGCTGTCCTCCACACAAGCAGATCTATCACCTGTCTCCTGCTTTATGGTTCCCTTGTGCTGTACAGGGAGATGGTGGAGTCACCATTCCTGGAAGTATTTAAGAGACATGTAGATGTCGTGCTTAGGGATGTGGTTGGCAGTGGTGGGTTAGGAGTTGAACTCCATGATCTTAAAGGTCATTTCCAACTTAAATGATTCTGTGGCACATTGATCATCCTCTTCTCATGACATGTCTGCTTTGAGGGCATGGGATAAACCTGGCTGCCTCTGCAACATAGGCTGTGGTCCCCCACTATGTCAGCTCTCGGAAGCAGCATTTGTGTGCTCAGCTACATGCAGAGTCACTGTAGTGCTAGGTCAGCTGATAAACTCCTTCAGTAGCTGAAGGGACCAGGCAGCAATTCAGTATTTATTACTGGGGCAGGGATTCAGAAACACACTTGACAATCTGGTTATCAAGGTAAAACACAGCAGCTGCCTGGCTTGCATCCAGCATTTACCCTACAGACTGGTCACTGTGGGAAAAGAGCTTTCACCCAACACCAAGTGCAGGTACCACCTCTGAATACCAGGCAGTCAAGAATTTACCAAAAGGAAGGACAAACAAAAAAGGGGGGGGGAAACAGGGAAGAAGGGAAGAACTCTCTGAACCTTCACACACAGACACAAGTCACCTTGCAGCAGGAACCATTTGTGAAACCACTCCATGGAAGGTCAACATACTGCAGGTTCAATATGGCTGATGTGTATTTGTTTCACCTTTCCCACTGCTCCCATAAACCAAAAAAAAAAAAAAAAAAAAAAATCAAGCATTGGGTTTTAAGAATCTTTACTTTTTTTTAATTTAAATTATACTTCCAAAATACAAGTATAAAACCTCACAATGAAATATGTTGCTAATTTCTACAAAATAGTCTAAATAATAATGCACTTACATCATTTACATAATGTACCTTCACAATAAAACAGGAGCACTTAGATCAATATTTACATATTGACAGAGGATGCGGCCGTGCAGTCATTCACTTCTGGTGCCTTCTCCTGCTGGAGTACCACCTCCAGGAGACCGCAGCCTGCAGTTGCACACAGATCCCTCTGCGGGGAGAAAGCCCTGCCAAAGCCTTTCGAGGTGCAGGGACCTGCCCCTAGGGTGCCAAAGAGCCCAAAATGGTGGCAAATACTTGTTTTTCCATCTTAAAGTTGCCACTGTAGCACATGAGCACACAATCAGTTATTTAAGGAATTCCCTGATACAGAATTTTGCTTCACTATTTAGGCACTTCATTATAAAAGTTATTTATTATGGCTTATGGAAAAGAACTCCCTTACCCCAGGACATGTATTTGCCAGTGGGAGAAAGAGACATGTCTAAGGGCACGCTTTAAGCCAACATTTTGGATTAGCCTGCATTAGAGATTTGGATCACATTACTTAATATCAGTCATGAAGGAGGTATTTTATCAAGACCTGTTTGTTCCAGCAAGTCAAGCAGTCAGTGTATTTTAAATCTTAGGGTATCTGCACTTTTCCCCAAAATTCTTAGTAACTACAGATTTCCCTCTTACAATAAGTTAACTACTTACATCCATGTTGTTCAATATCCCACATGATTGTCTTAAAAGAGTACACTGTAGGTTGAGGGATTATTTACATATCTTAACATGTAGAAAATAAAGTTGTAATTTACCAAATAATAAATATAGATCAGAGAAAAAGATTGAAATAAATTAGAATGATTCTCTAGGTGTTTGAACTCCCTCCCTTAAGGCCTGAGACAAAGACCATTAAAAAAACCAACAAAAACTAGTGATGTATTTTCCATGTCTCATAATGTTTTGGATAGGGCTCCTAATTAGACATCAGCTGTTTGAAATGAGATGTTTAGTTAAGCTGATGGGTATTTGAAATCTATATGATCAAACAGCAAAACTTACCTCTAAGAGGAGTCTTTTGGGTAAAACGTTTTAGACCAAACATTAATACTGTTTTTATTGGGAGGATTATAGTTCTTGCAGATTGTCTCAACATTAATTCAGCAGCAAGGAAATAAGCATACAGTTAAGAACACAACGTATTTGTGAAGCAAATACGTGTTAGTGCACATGATTTTCCAAAAAGTTCACTCCTCAGCTACATTTGTGCATATATCAGAATGTTTCTAACTAGATGGTTAATAAAAGTCTTCTCATGCCTATAGCTAAGTTTGCCACTTAAAAAAATTAACTGAAAAACAGTTGTGAGTAACTTACTCAAGAATGACGCCAAACTTCAGGTCCAAACATATGAGAACACTGAGAAATTTGAAACCTAAGTAAAAACCTTAAAAATTAGATCTATCAAACTTTAAAAAATGAAAAAGATTAAAAGCAGTGAATCTGCTCTCATAATTGCACACTCACCAGTTTGTAAACTCTACATGAAGTCAGTGATGCACTGTTCACTATAAGAGGTATAATGTAGATGCTCTATGCAAAGCAGTGCAGATGCTCTGTTTGCAGTTTCTTTCATGTCTCCTTTTTGTCTTCCTTGAGGATTAAGCATTTAAAGTAATTCAGTAGCTAAGAAGTCTGCCTTAGAGGAAAAGGTCAAGGTTTACATGGAAGGGGGAGTGACAGGCGTCCACGTGGATGCCAGCCTGGCATGCGTGGAGGCATCATACTGGCTGTCGGGCAGGTCCGTGGGTGCCCCGCCGTCGTACAGGGGGGAGGCAGAGGAGGTGGCTGTGACTGGGTGAGGAAGAGCAGTGTAGTGTGCAGGAGAGCCACGCAAAAACTGGGAGCTCAGGCCGTTGGACATCCCGCTTGACTGAGACACTGGTGTGATGGTGCTGTTACTCACAGACCATAAGTTGGGGTACTGACTGAAAGAGGAAAAGTGATAAACAAAATAAGTTATTAGTGACTCTAGTGCCTGCTGGCAGTTTCTCAGGTCACAATACAGAGCCCAAGCTGGGTCCATTTGCTGGAGATGATGAAATTCACTAAGCAGTCCCCAGCCACTGTGAGGTAGGAAAGACCCCCAGGCAGGATTCGCGTTCATGGCACCTCACAAATAAATCTAACCTCCCTGTTTTCCAGGTTCCAGCACTAGGTATACTAGCCAATTTTAAGCCAAGCTGAGGAATGCACAGGCTGGCTGAAAAATGCAGGTTTGAGAGCCATGATGGCATTAGGGGGAAAGGCACATGGTAGAGGTGGATGAACACAGCAGCTGTTGGAGGCAGGCAGGTTTGAATACACTGCCATGAGTCTGATGGAGTCCCTTGGGTGCCTCTGTAGTCAGACAGGGATGGATGCCTCCATACAGCAACTCAGCCCTCCTTGTTCATCAGCTCATGTTAGAAGGGGAAGCGCCAGACTGCAGATCACAGATACTACAGAAAGGGCTGCTTGGAAGGAAAAAAGCATCAGGACACTAGAGCCTCTGCACTGTCTCTCTTCTAACTATAAACAAACACACCTAAACATTAAAAAAACCAGGACGATTAAAGAGAAATATTATGAGTAAAAGTAAAGTTCTGATGTATAATACTACACAGCACTTTCTACCTATTGATCCCAAGCAGTTTAATAAGAAAGAAAAATATTCTTACTTTACAGATAGGGGTTTAGACAAAAGGGGTGGCAGAAACGCCTTCTTTGAGTCCCACAGTTCCATTTCTACTAGTTTTATCTACTGGACAGCTCAATGCAGCAAGTGAAACTCAGTGGACTTTGCAACTTTCTAAATATATATCCTGGGAGTCAGACATAGAAAGAAGTGCTAGGAAGACCTGTTTACTCAATTAATCTTGTTCAGGACTAAAGCTTACGTTCAGTAATACCGGTAACTCATACTGAGTAGTAGTACATAGTCCGATTAACAGCCGAGTGTCCATGTGCATGGTTCAAATAAAAATGCTTTCCACAAATAGAATGGTAAGTCTGAATTGTTGAGAAAGATGTTCAAACCTTGTCCCTCTGTGGTTAATAGCAAATATTTTACCACCTTTTCTGTATGTCTTTGAATTTTCAAGTTTAGTTCCAAAAGACTAACTGTAAGCTAAATCTCTGTTAAAGGATCCAAAAGTTTAATTAAGATAATAAGTAAAAAGAGGAGAAAAGATACATTTTTATGAACACAAAATAACAAGACTTTCACCACATGTATAATCCCATGCTGGGCTGGTTAGAGTGGCAACGTTTAAGTAAAGAATTACTGCCCCAACTCTGTGCTCCTTCTCCTCAATACAGTTCACTGCTCCAACATTTGTAGCAGAACAAGGGTTTATGGAGATGGCTGAGAAAGCAGTTACTGAGCAAAATGAAAGAAATAAAAAAATAAACTTTTTAAAACACCATTATGCTGAAAGCAGATGAAACTTCAGAAAGCATCCTCAAATTCAATGTATTCAATTGTCTAAGTGATTTTCAATCCTTAATCTATCAAATATTGCTGTCACAAGTAACTACATCTCCAAAACCAAAACATTAAAAAAAAATTTTGTTTCTTCAATTCTGTTTTCCTTGTGAATAGTCCTTCTCAGTGCCCCACAGAGAACTAACGATTCACACGTGGCCAATAGGGATTTCTAATTTGCTGATGACTATCTCCTTTTTCAGCCCCCTCTTCCTAGAAAGTACTAAGACATCTATTTGAGGGCTGCTGAGGGACAGAATCCTACCTGGAGCTGGTAGCTGTGCCAGTGCTGTGACTCATGGGCAGCATCGTTGTGTGTGTAGTAACTCCTAGAGAAGACCAGTTGTCATGGGACTGCAGCATGGATAGGCAGGTAGAGGAGTTATCAGCATAGGCTGCTGAGAAAACAAATAATCACTTAAACACACTAGAATCAGGCCACATAATCTTGTATTTAAATGCAATCTATAGCTTTAAACCACCTCCCTCAACTACTACCTTGAAAAAAGAAAAGAAAGACAGAATTACCCACACAGAGAGGAAAAAAAATGGAGCCGCAACCAGTTGTGTCAAGCTCAACCTTTCACTGGCATTGCCCTGACATGCTGTTTTGCTCAGCTCACAACTGCAAAGTCTTATTTCTGTGAAGGAGCTATAGGCAAAAAGCTATCTGCAAACCACCTGCTAATTTAGCCCATGCTTCTTTATTCAGTCTGTGGGAAGAGGCAGGTTCTTTATTGGCACTATTGCAGTCACTTGGGGACCTTCTAGGGCACTTTCTTTATCTCCATCACCTACACTGGCAGTAACACTCTGGCAGACCTGGATAACTAGCATATCACTGAATTACACATACCAGTTTTGAGCTGAGTTGCCATGGGCTTTGAAGTCTACCTTGGGCACCATTAGGAGTGACTGGACTGTGGCTTAGACTACTCAGCTTGTGACCAAAACTGGCTGGCCAATATACCAGAGGCTCTAGGAAGCTATAAAGGGAATCCCATACAACCATCCATAGTGAGAAAGAAGTTGCTGTGGCAGCTGCCTAAGTGAAGAAGAGGTTCCTTGCTGAGGAGCGGGGAACAAGAAGGACCACCAGAGGTGTTTTCTTCTTTTATTATTTAAATTACAAAACTTGCATGAAACTTCCACGATGCAAGAAAAGTTCACAGAAAGCTAGTTTTTCACTTCCAAATGAACTACAAAGCTACATACGAGATTGGACGGGCTGCATCTAGAAGCATGTGTATTACTTCATAATTCAAAATATTAAATAATTTTAATGGGAACCTACAATATCCACACGGCCTTAAAGGCAAAAATTGTTAACCATTCTTTGCGAGAAGAAAGAAAATATATTTTAAAAAAAAACACTTAAAAATGCTCTTTTCTCCCTTAAGTATCTAGTGCTTGAGACACTGAGCCTTAAGATATTTGCCTATTTCTGAGCACAACTTTTAATAGCTCTGCAATTTACTCAGCTCTATATTATTTCCTTTTATGCAGTCATGGCACGGACATTAACTACAGCTACTGGCAACTGAAACTAACATAATCAGGCCCTCAATTATTATGTGTTAATAATAAGTGATACTAACAGAACCAGATATACATCTTCATTTCCGTGTATTGCCTATAAATAATCATTTAAGTCCTTATTTTCAAACTTAAAAAAAAAAGTAAGTTTAAGCTAAATGGTTTCAAGAAGTCAAGAGCACAACACAAAGCCAGCACAACATAATCTGATCAATTACCAGGGGACAGTTTTTCCATCATAAAGAGACTGAAGACATGTACCCATCACCCCCTTTTCTTCGCAATGCTGACCCCAAGCCCTCTGCACAAACTGAGCTGCTTAACGACCTTAATTTCTGGGGCATCACACTCGATGCCTCTGCTCAAAGCTCAAATCCCTCGGCTCATCCCCCACCTTTTTACAGAGCTGCAACATCAGACTTACTTGGTGAGTTGTTTCTATGGGTGTAGGGGGTGGCATAGGGGGCAGGACGGTGGTTCCTCAGCGATGAGTACCTTTCACAGCTGTGAGCAGGGGAGAGTGACAGGGGGGCTCCAAACTGGGCATGAGGATTGGCAGGTGGGCACAGAGTTCCAGTCCCAGGAATAAGCCAACTACCTACTGGGGGGAAGCAAGAGGTCTGTGAGACGGCTATGTAATGCAGCCAGGCAGGAAGAGAAACAACAGCTTAAAAGAAGCCCCGTGTCAAGCCAACATTATTTTTTAAATTACCATTTCATTACAATCAGAGTAAAGAAATACAGAAATTGTTAAACCCTCCCATATGTAGGTAGTGTGTGCTCAGTAATTGTTAGCATGTTATTCAGTTTTAAATTGCTCTTTGAACTCAATCTATAGCTAAGCTCTGAAGTTTCTCAGACTGCTAAGAATTCCTCTTGAAAATTAAGTATTTTCTCTGAAACAAAATAATTCCTACTCAAATCAACTCGCCCCCTTTATAGGCTGCACTGTTTTGTCAATCATCTGTTAAAACCGAAATCATTAAAACACTAATGCTTTTCAATCATCTGAAAAAATGTGAATGCCCATATTTTTCTTAGAATACTTAAACCATAAGTACTGTTTTGATAATTCTATGAAATAAACTTTTGTCGACATATCCACATGAACACTGCTGTCCTTATATACAAAGGCAGTTGTCTTTTTGGACATGAAGGCAACTGCAAGATTCTATTAAATTATTTTTAACGTAAGTAAAGAAGTCTTAACCACAGAGATCATAATGTTTATACAATCATAAACCTGCACAAACCACAATCACAAGGACTGTTAATACTATTCTCCCTATGAACTAACAAGCCAGCCAGCAAACAGCAGTCTCAAAGTTTTGCTTAATGTAACAGATGAGATGGAAAAAATCATAGTTATGCTCATGATGAAAGGAAACGTACACTGTGAATACCCAGACTGCTGATTGTCTCCCACTTCCTCCATCATGTCTTTGTGATCACTTCTATAAAAGAAACCGTGTTGTATTAGTCAAGAATATGCCTCTACAAATCTACATTAAAAAATCCACACTTTAGAATTAAATTAAGAGCTCTCACCTTTCTTTTGCATCAAGAAATGCCTTTGCAAACGGATTGTATTTTATTTTTAAAGCTGTGATCTAAAAACAACAACA
Organism: Lepidothrix coronata; assembly: GCF_001604755.1. Lineage (NCBI taxonomy): Eukaryota > Metazoa > Chordata > Aves > Passeriformes > Pipridae > Lepidothrix > Lepidothrix coronata. The sequence continues at coordinate 835,845 of NW_016690222.1, read as the reverse complement.
AATATCTTTATTTACAAGTATCACCATTCATTATCACACTGACATTAGGATTTGAATTAGGCCTATCCACTGAAGTTGGTAAAAATCACTGACTTTTTAAGAAATAAAAGTAGGGCCATAATAGCAACCTACAGACATCAAATAAACAGCTCATTAAGGTCTGAAGTAGTATCAAAGGGCTAGGAATTAGTTTCTCTGCCAAATTCTAAGATATTGAATTGCCCGGGTTTATTGATCATCTAAGGAAACACCTAAGAAAGGTACTACACTAAAGAGTTATGAAAATCTTTATATTTCAAGCCAGAGCAAAAAGGACATCAAAGAAATCTCAGAAAGATTGGTAGTTTGCAGATTTATTCAACAGAGATGCAGATTTAGGCTAACAGAAAAAGGGCTGTCCCAAAACTGGCACATCCAGTTATTTCACTGTGTAGCTGAAAATGACAACCATACTTTTTATCATAGTTGTTCGCCCCACAAAATCTTTTAAGAATTACTCTCCTACAATGAATTTGCAGTACATATTGAGACAGTGATCAGAACTTTGTGCCATAACACATTTATACGGCTTTTACATACAATAATTCAATTTTTTATATTTAGCTTAAAAAAAAAAATCATGGGAAGAACTGAAAAACGTGAAAAGAGATCCATTATTTTGCTCTGCAGCATGCACTTTGCTACTTAAAACTTCCTGGTAGTGGCATCCTTTCTTCCCTGCTGTGCATACCTCCTCGTTCTGGTAGGCCGTCACGGCTATAAACTGGGTCTCTGGGAAGGAATGGCTGGTGATCATCCGTTGTGGGCCACCCACTCGCACTATATGAATCCTTGGCTCATACTTATGCAGGGAGTTCAACATGATCTGTGAGCAAGTGGACAGAGCAGGTGAGCAGGGACAGAATAGTGGCAGATGCTAGCAGGTACAGAGAGCACACAGGTTTTAAAGTATCTAAAAGAAAAAAAAGCAACAGGTATGAATAAACCCTAAACCTGAAGCTGTAAGAGAAGAAGTGCACTGAGAACAGAGACCACAACTTTGTGCATAGTTATCCTTATCCCTGTTACTTGACAAGGTGCTTGCAGAGTCGCTAATGCATCAGTGATATGCTAGCCAGAAAGATTCATAATACCACATCGGTGGCATTATTCAGATCAGAAACAGACTTCTGAAAAGGAAAGTCATAAAAGGCACCCATCTTCGGTAGAAAGAGCAAGTCTACTGAAGGAATGAAGTTGGGGGGGAAGATGGAGACGGAAGCGCGACCCATCCCAGCACGTTTGATAACAGCAGTATGAAAACGAGCTTTAAGGAGAGGGTGAGCGAGCAGGAGGCTTGGCAGGACCCGCCGCCCCGCAAGGACGAGCCGGGCCGGGTCGGTTCAGCCCCGCTGACCGACGTGTCCCGGTGCCTATGCCGGTGCTTACCTGCCCGCCGCCGTTGAGCTTGTTGGTGAGTTTGACTTTGCTGAAGGAGACGGGCGCCTTCATCCAGTGGGCGCCGAAATTAGGCGAGTCGGGGTGGATGTAGACGCAGCTGGGCGCCTGCGGCTCCGGCTTCCCGCCCGGCACCCACTCCCCGTTCACGTACTTCCAGCGGTGCCCGTCGGCCGCCACGAAGTCCAGCAGGAAGGAGTACATGGCGTTGGGATCCAGCCCCGACACGCTCACCTTCAGCACCGGGAACATCCTCCTGCGGGGCGACACGGAGGCGCGAGGTGCAGCGGGGCCATCCCGCAACCCCCGGCCTCGGGACGCCCTCGCCCCCCCGCGGGCGGCCGGGAGCGGGGCCGGCGGCAGCCCTTCCCTCTCTCTCTCCCTCCCTACCTGCCGTTCTTGGTGACAATCATCTCGTTGGTGAGCTCCTTGAAGCGCAGCCACAGGTCGCTGTCCTCCAGTGAGACGCGCAGCTCCCGCTCCGTGGGGTCGCCCTTCTCGCTGCCCGCCTGCAGCTCACTCTCCACGGCGCTCAGCAGGTGGTCCACGCGGTATTGCGGGGGCTTGCCCGCGCCCTCCGGGCCGGGGGAGCTCATGCTGGCCCCGCGCCCGCCCGGCGGGGCAGCTCCGTGGCACAGCCCCGAGAGGAGCCGGGCCAGGCGTTACCTCCCCTGGCCCTGGGCGGCCCCAGCGAGGGCGGCGGGGCCGGGCCGCTGTTATAGCCCGCCATAAACGCCCCCCCGGTGACATCACCGCGCCCGCGGGGGGGGCCCGTTGATTGGCCGGCGGCGCCTTTGATCCCGCGGGCCGGGCCTCGCCATTGGCTGCCCGCGGCCATATCACAGCGGGGCCCGCGGGGGCCTGTGATGTTTAATTGCGGCCCGCGGGATTGAACGCGGCTATTTTATGTAAATCTGCCCCCAAATGTTTGCACCTCTATCAAAGCCGCCGGGGCCTGGGCTCCGGCAGCCGCGGAGGAAATGGCCCATCTCGGCAACTGCCTCACAACCTGCGAGAGCGGCACCCTCCCACCTCCCGCCGCAGCGAGCCCCCCGGTCCGCTTTTAGGCAGCCAGTCCTCGGCGGGAGACACCTCCTCCGCTGATCCATGTTTAGGGGAAAAAACGGGAAGTCCTTCTCCACAAGCAGCCGCAGGCTGTCAGCACCCACACCCACCCTCGTTCCCGCGCTGCCCCTGCCCCCTTGACAGAAACTTCTGCTGCAGTGAAGAATGCAGTTGGCAACGACAAACCTTGCAGTAAAATTTAGCCAAAGAGCCGAAACAGCACTGTAAAGCAGTTGACCACGAACCTGGCACAGCACGGGCACTCCCCGCTAGCAGCTCCCCGATTTTAAGTGAGCCTAGGAGCCCACCCGTGAGAAAAGTCGCAGTTTACCACATAGCACCACCAGCACGGGCAGCGCCTTCGCAGCTGAGGTGCTCGACAGCGATAGTTTCGAGCCTCCCTACCTAAATAAAACATTTAAAAAAAAATCTAAAAATCATATCGATGGTTACCTGCCATCCCACCTAAATAAAAACATACTTCTGAAAAAACAGATCGACAGCTAAAGGCTTCATTTCGTGTAACAAGGAGAAACCCCCGGGAGTTCCGGCGGGCAAGCGTGGAGGCTGAGCCTCATGGGTGAAACTTTGCAACGGGCTGAATTTCTCGTAAAGTTATTTGACACAAAAATAAGAGCCGGGATGAGGGAGAGAAGAGATGCTCTGAAGCACTCCCGCCCGCCGGTGTTGTAACAGTTTGCATTCTCCAGGGCTGTGGCGGTCTGTGGTGTGAGGGAAACAGTTTATTACCTTTCCGTGAGAATCCCTGGATAGAGGGTGAGGGGGAGAGAGGTGACAATGAGCAGGAAATAGTTCAATGGGGTCTCTTTAAACAATAACGAGTCCTTTAAACGGGAGCAAAGGAGAGGGGAAAAGAAGGGGCGCGGTGTAAAAATCTGAGTTGTTTCTAAAATAGGCATCTCCTCCAAACACCGCGCATCATCTCTGCCGGGATTTTTCACATTTTAGGAAAAAGTGCCCCTGTTACACTGTCGAGCTGTCTGGCAGCAGAAGGAGCTGGAAGTCAGGGCTGCCAGGGGAAGGCACACTGAAGGTCCTTTTTGCGGGATGCAGACGGTGGTTCAATCCGGGCACCGGCTCTTTCTGAGGAGAGACACCCTCTGCCTCCACGTCCTGCCATTCCACGCTCAGCACCCAGCGGAGCAGCAGCCTGAGCGTATCTGCCCTCGTCAAACTTCAAATAATACCAAACCTTCCGCTATTACTTTCGGTTTCTTTTTGGTTTAGGAGCTACGGCTTTGGGCTGTATTTTCATTACACAGCACCATCGGGCTCATATATCATTAACTTAACTCCGCAGAGCTTTTTTTTCCCTTTCAACCTGATGTGCCGAATTCCGCAAGCCATCTCTCTTCAACCACTGTGCAGAAACACGGGAAAAAAATGTTAACCCTTCAGAGTAATACCTGTGTTAAAGTTCTTTCTGCCTGACCACCACCTGCTTTTTGTCCTCTTTGGAAGGGGAAAGCAGCATTTGCAAAGAAATTATGGACAAAGTTTACTAAGTTGATACGTAGTCACTGCTAGCGGTAGTTGGAAATGATCTTTTCGCTATCAAGTGTTTATTTCACTGAAGGCGCTCCACTCAAAACAAGCAAACACGACGTAACAAAAGCCACGAGCACTTAAGCCCCGCCAGGGCACGGTACGCTGTCTTTCGAGTGGGCCGGCAGCCCTATCTTTGGGGTTGTGCTTTGAAGGCGACATTTCAATTATCTTAATCCTTAAACAAAAAGCTGAGCACCAGGACAGGCTAACCCCGAAGAAGGACTCGCACAGACAGTCGCTCGCTCCGTACAGGTGACAGGGAGAGACTTTTCAACTCTTGCAGAAGTCGCATCGCTTTTAGGGAACGGTCCGCGGAGGGGAAAGGGGACGAGAGTGGTGGGGTTGGTGATGGTGGGTCCCGTGTAGGCAAACTTCAGCCTCAGCTCTTCCTCAGCTCTACCCCACCTGACAATGGACGTGTTTAAGAGCCGAAAGCAGCGGGAACAGCCGGAATTGAAAGCGACAGAGCGGTTTCGGTGGAAAATGAACTATACCGAAAATGAAGAAATAAAATAATTAGAGAAGATCTAAATGTGAGTTTAGGTGATGTGAGTTTTTAAAACACCATTTAATTCTTCCAGATCGATGCTCCAAGGAAGGACTAATTCCTTACACATATATACATATATGCTCTCAAGGAATGGGAAGCCTTTCGGCAGCAGACACTTATCCACACAGTTGATACTTTTTGCACTGATCGCTCTCTTTAGACAAAGGGAGGAGAGTTGAAGTTCAATTTGATTTGATATATTTCACGTTTTATTTAATACTTAGCAAATGAGCGAGCCACTCATCCCAGACAAATGATGTATGCTCTCAAATTTAGTTGGTCTTTCAAAAAAGAAGCTTTTCCAGCTATCAATTTTAAAATGACCATGAAGAAAACACCCGTTTCCAGGAGTTTATACATAATCTTTGGAACGGGGAAAAAACCAAGACCAACCTAACAACCAGCCCAAAATATCCAACAAGCCCAAACCCTAAAGTTTCCCCTCAATTTAGATTTCTGTTGTCTTTATTTTATTTTGTTTCCTTTCCCCTCTTTCTGATCTTAATTGTTCTTTGGTTCTCAGGAGAGAGGACTCCCCAGTTCCACAGTCTTTTCACCGGGAGCTGCAGTGCATAACAGTTTACAGCCAAAAAACTTCCTTCAGCTGAACAGCTATAAAGATTCCCGATTTATAGCAATACTTTTCCTCTTACATGGGAAGAGCAATAGCCTCCAGCTGTTACTTCGGGTTCAGAAGGCCTGTCAGTCATTCTCTACCTTATTCCCCGGGACATCGCAAACCCCCGGACACCTTCTCAGCGGGAACCAGTCCGTACGTACCCGAGGTCCCACAGCCCTCGGGTACCAGCTGCCCCCGTGCAGCTTTAACCGCCTGGGGATGCCGTGAGAAAATGTGAGAGCGTGTTTAAGTATTGGAGGTATTTGTTTTATCCTTCAACTTGCAGTTCTGGGGGGGACACATGCCATTAACACTGCCCTTGGTGCCAGACCTCCGTCTTTGCAGCACTCCAACCCCATCCCATCCTGCCCCGTGCGCAGGGCCGGCACCCACTGCGCCTGGGGATGAAACCCACCTTCCAAAAGTCAAAACTTCCCACCCCTGAAGAATAAACACCTTCTTTCCCACTGCTTAGCTTTTTGCTTCCCCCACCACCACACTTAATAAAAACTAATACATTGATTATTATACATATGTAACAGTTGTATATCTCTACTTGTCAGCTGCTTTTTCCTGGACACTGTGAAGGAATCTCCTACTGATACTACTACTATTGAGGCATTAATGTGGATGTAAATGCCATTTTCCTGGGAAGCTTCTGGACTTCATTTAATGTGGCATATCATTTTTCCTTATATACAAGGCTTAAACAAGAAAAAGCCTAAATGTCATGCTGGAAGAGCTTTATATAAGAACTCACCATTTTGTAACCCCATTGTGCTAACATATACCCACACAAGACATGATAACCTGGGAAAACATACAGTGGTTTTATCCATTTTAAGTTCATACATTGTGAGCATTAAGCCTGTGGAATAAGTATGCTTCATGTTCTCTGCTTTTAGTATTTAATAGGATGATTTTCTCCACAGGTTTAGATGCATATATATTTTTAAAAAACATTTTCTTTTCAAGTAGTCTGAGCAGAGCACAACATGTTGATTTTGGTTTGTTTTGCTTTCCCCCTTTAGGATTTGGGAGAGCAAGGCAAAGGCAGAGTGCCATCCTGCATTTTGGGGAGGTGGCAAAACTCCCGTTGACTTAGTCAGATCTTTGCTTGAGTACTGCTAAGCACCCTCTCCAGCTCAAATGCTCAGATCCTGAGGTTTCCCTCATGAAAGTCAATGATCAAACTTCCAATGACTTCAGCGACTGCTGCACTAGACAGCACCAACAGGAAAAACAGCAAAACAAACTGAAGCTCCCACAAAAGCCTATAAGGCTGAGTCTGGAACAAAGATAGATGAAATCAGCAAATTTGAGAGCAGAGTATTTTTGATCCAAACTCAAACTTTTGAGCTAGAATATCTTTTTCAATATCTTAACAATATTGCTTAGATGACTAGTGTTATTTAAACCAAATTATCCTGAGTGAACTGTTGGGAACAAGTGATGACACAAACAAGAGCCACTCACCATTCTTAACAAGTTATTTTGTTAAAAGCTGCAAAGAGAGACAGGCACCACAGGGACTACAGGGGATGCAAAGAGAAGTAGGGGAATAATAGATACTGTTTACTGCATTATCCTGGTCTAAAGGATAACTCTAAAAAAACCCCCAATCAAACAAGAACAAAACAACAACAAACCAAAATAAAAACACCCAACCCCACAATGAAGACATATTCTGCTTCAAACAGGGACCATAGGAATCTGATGACAGAAAGCACTAGCATTGTTATAAATGACCTAGCAGGAGTCCTGTTGGGAGACTCTACCATAAACACCACCTTTTCTTATACTTCAATCCATATAGTTCCCAAAGGGCAATAATGTGAACTCAACCTTTCTTGTTGAGATAGGTTGGGGTAAGTTAAAAAGCTAATGTTTAGGTCTCAAATACAGAAGTCCTCAGATTTTCTGGCATTAAGAACCAAAAGAACAGACTTTTACTGGGAATATTCATCTTTGCCCTAAGCATTATCTATCCTTATAAAATTATGCAGTGCTAAGAATCAAACTTTCACCATCAATGAAAGATTTAAGGCAGTTGAAAATCCATAATTCTTCCTTTCTCTCTCCTTTGAGCATTTCATGAAAATTACTATAAGGCATAAGACAAACTGGGTTCTTCACGGATAGACAATGTTAACACCTCTAGAAAAAGAGATGTAAGTCCTAATTTGTAACTGTAGAATTTTTAAAACCAAATCAAGCTCTTTTCCATTGTTTTGTGAGGAGTTTTTTCCCCTCCTTTACTGTTTTAGAGCTTTTCTTCCTCCTCCTCATTGGTCCACAGGAAAGGCAAATATACAGTGCTAATGAGCACTCATTTATATTTTATAAATAAGGATAACATTTTTAGTATTCACCTGACAACTCGTGCCTAAATCTAGATTATCTTATGTTTTGGAATTAGTAATTGACTTGAATGTAGCCTCAAACCTTACAGACCCTTCTGAACCCAAGATTATTTTCTGATTTCTTGCTCTAGGTAACTCCCTCATCCAGATAAAATAAAAGCGCTTGGACACCTTCAGCGCTGCGGGGGTACTGAAAGCAAATTCTTTGCCTCTTATCAGCAAGGAAGCTCTCGGATAGAAAACTCTTTTCTTCTTTACTTCATTTGAGTTAACCTCCACTGATTCAATTAACTTCTTTCTTCCAAGCTGTATGTGACCTATCTGTACTCTTACAACCAATTCTTCATCTTACCCATATTTCCTTCACCAACAAAGTCTTCCCCACATCTGATATAAATATTTTTGTATTATTAGTTTTAAGAAAGTGAAAAACTCACAAACTAATCAAGTCACCACCATATTTTCCTGTAAATCTATTCCCCATTATGTATACAACATTTATGTTGCTCCCATCATGGACAGGTCTGTTCAGAGGAAAATACATGGAATAAGGACCACATAGAGAAGAAGAACAGGACTGTGACAACAACTCATAAATCTGGACAAGGAATTAAGAAAGTAACACTCATTGGAAAGTGGAAATTGCAGAGAAATGAGAAACTGCTGACACAACAGCTCCTTAAGGAAGTTCCTGTTGGTCATCTCAGGGAGACAATGGGCAAAATGAATGCCAGCTTCTGCCTGCTATACAGGCCTCAGACCTGAAGAGCACCTTCTGGAACCTACAGACATGCTTGTGTTCTCTACTTGTGGTTTCATGACCAGGAGTGTAAAATGTTTTGCAAACTTCAGTCTCTCTGCATTAAACATGCCCATCAAGCTCTGACAAACAGAAATGTTTCCTTCGGTTTCCTGTTTTGAATTCAGCAAATGTTAATTGGGTCTTGACCATATTTTTTCACCTTACGCAATCTAACAAGTTTAACTATGGGAAGATGGTTGACTAATGTACAGCACAAGATTCTGGATGCCAGGACAGCTGATTCTGGGCTCTACTGACTCACTGTCTCACTTTGGACAAGTCTTCAGGACCTCTATTTTGGTAACTGTCAGGGTGAGAATATTATACAGATATTTTCATTGCTAATACCCATCCTTATTTTCTCTAGAACCATTTGTAATGCAAGAAAGTATCCAACAAGCTAATAATGCATAATGAAAAGTATGCATAATGAAAAGTAATTACATGTTAAAACAAAAATTCACAACCTTTGATCTCTGATAATGCAAATTCAGTCTGATTTTCTAACAGGGGTGCATTTTTCCTGCTGGATGTTTTTGGAACACTTGCATGTGTTAACACTAATAAAGCTGGGAATACCCAAATTCACCAATAACCTTGCGGGCACATTGCAAGCATTTATTTGCCTTCTTCAGCTTTTTTAAAAACAAGTTGAATTAAAACAAAGCACAATCATGTTATATTCATTGTTGTTTTATACTAGTAAAAACCCCACAAACACCACCAATTGAAGCCTTCTCATCCCTTTGACAGCATATTTGTGTTTAACACTGGTTTTGCAAAAAATTTTTTAAGAAACCAGAGGGAGGATTTCAATATTGTCCAAGTCAGTAATTTAAGGTGCATTTCACTTCAAGAATCTTGTGGCAGATGCCATGTATCCCCAGGAATTAATTTCCCGTTCCTGTCTGTCTAGATGTCAAGGACAGGGTCAATCTGAACCACAGGAAAGGAATTTCAAGGCACCTTCCTTTAGGAAGAAAACCCTTCACTTCAAGCCTCAACACATTGACAGCTTTGACAAAAATAAGATTTAATTCGACTTTATCTTTGGAAGATGCCTTGTGTCACATATTAATTTGTGTACACTTATGATAAATATGTTTCTATTCAAAAAGCAACTGCCGTGATGCACTGAAAAGTTTTCACCCCGTTTTACATCTAGAAATACAAGGTTACAGTGTGTAACACCGAAACAATATTAAGTTAATAACTCAGGTATACATTTCTGACAAAGAAATTAGAAAATCCACAAACTCATTTTATTAATGAACTTTTATGCTAAAAAAGTTTTTAATCATCAGCTAATTTCTACAGATTTTACCTCAGAAATATTTATGCTGAAAGCATAAGAAGTTTTTCCCTGAGTGATCCATACAAGAAAAAAACTAAATGAAGGATGAATACCTCCCCAGTTCTTACAATTTTTCTTCTCGGTGCAACAGCTGGCAGCTGAAGACTCCTGTATTTACAAGACTGGGTAATGACTTGTGATCCTATTTAATTTTTGCTTATATTTTTAATTTTGTTGGGGATTTGAACCCTGAATAACAGTGAAAAAGAAGTATAATTTGATAGAGTATACACATTACAAGTCTTCCTTTGAGAAAATAAAGGATTGGAATTAACCAAGTCTCCAAAAATTTTGCTTTGATCATGGCTTTACTTTTAAAACCCTTGCTTTGCCACAAGGAGATTTTGGCAAAACGTTTCTTTTGGGGAGGGGGGAGGAGATAAAAAACAGGGGGAGGAACCTAAAAATCTCCACCTTTTGGCCATCTCAAGTACTTGTCTGCCTGGAAGCTCAATATGATGCAATTAATGAAAAGCAATCCTCCACCTTCAGTGCTTCCTTCCCTTTCTCAAGACAGATGTGCTGACAGCATGGCACCTTCTTTAAAGGAACTCAGTTTTATGGAAGTTGATCTCTCAGCAAGGCACAAGTGGCTACAAGCTTTTGGCTGCCCCATGTATTTTCAAGCAAAATCACTGTGTTTCATGCCAAATACCCAGAGACAATATCAGACATGAAAACCATTTCTAACCAGGGTCCAGCAAATGCCTCTTTTTTTCCCAGATTCCTTTCAAATGTCTGTGCATGCTAAGATTTCCTTTGCTTGTCTTGGAAAACACTCTTGCAGACAAATGTATCTTGCTTGCAAGCTATTTCTTTTCTCATGTGGTGCACACATTTTATTCTGCTTGGCTTTAATCCTGTTCCTTCTAGACATACCCTCATATGTAACCTCAAACCAGTTCTCTCCCTCCATATTTTTACATCTTACAAGATATACAATGCCACTTTTTCCTCACTTATATCCAAACCCAAGAAAGAAAAACAACTCAAAATTCAACCTATCTAGGTGCCTAAAATCAAACACCTACATAAGTCACCTGTTAATTGGTGATGCTAAATACTTACGATTCCTACCGAAGTCAAGAACTGTAGAAAACTAGGATTAATTCAGCCCCCACAACTTCCATTTCCCACCTGCCCTCAGACAGTGAAGTATGCACATTCCTAGCTTTACTCACCAAACTAACTGTGTTAGGCTCAATGACACTGGATAAAGCAATTGCAGAAATTAAGTTATTGATTTGGATTCTCATGCCTAAAATTAGCCACAGAAGTTTGATACATTTTTAGCTTAAACATAACAGGAAAAGAAAACAAGAAGATAGAAGAAGACAACTAGATAGATACACAGAATCACAGATTTCCTTCTGTTATAGATTAGGAAATCAGGGGAATTTTTCTTCCCCTGCCCCACTCCAAGGGAAAAAAAACAACGGAGTGAGCGGGGGGGGGGGGGAAGGGAGGTTATTAGCGTTACAAAAGATGTAGCCTGCCTAGGTTAATGGCCCACTTTGGAGAGAGGAGAGAGGGAGGCGGGGGGCTGGTTCTGTTCGGGGAGGTGAGGGGCAGACGGCGGCGTGGCTGGCTCCCTGGGTGCAGACAGGCATTTTGGGGAGGGGGACCGGAGGTCTAGTTTTATTTTTGGCTGTCCATCCTGGTGAGCTCGACTTCTCATCCTGCTGGCTTCGACCTGCCTGACTGTCCCGCTCCCCGGATCTGCTGTGCTTCATCGGAGAGTTTGCTTGCCCGCGGGAGAGGAGGGGGAGTTTTTTTGAGACACCACGACCTGAGACTGCGGTGAGTCCTCGCCACTTGAGACAGCGGTGAGTTCCCGTGGGAGTGTACTGCCTGCCTTCCTTTTCCTCCCCACGGAGGGAAGGACCTCCCCATCTCCTCGGCTTCCCCACGCGGTCCGGGACCGCTCTCTCCAGCCCCCTCTTCCCGCGGGGTGACTGCCGGAGCCACAGCGCCCCTGCCGACCACGACCGGGCACTGCAGGTCCTGCACCTTCCAGCGACCCTACAGCGCCCCCTGCAGGTCATAATTAGGACTGTGCTAAAGGGCAGAGAAGTATTTAATTTAGACTTGTTGTTGTTGTTGTTGTTGGGGTTTTGTTTGTTTGTTTGTTTTTTGTTACTGTTTTTGCCAACATACATATATCTTTTAATAAAGGGTTGTTATTTCTTCTATTTTTTCCCCCATTTTCCTCGAGTAAAGCCCCTTAATTTGACGTTACAATTGCAGAGAGAGAGGAATTTGGTTTACCTCATAACTCATCCTCTTTAGCAAACAGTCCAGTCTCATCTGACTGTGACACCTTCCAAGAGGAAGCACAGCCCCAGAAAGCCTTATGGATATCAACCAGCTGTCATGAGAGACAGAGGAATGACATAACTGACGCTCCAGGCTTCATGCTTCACAGCACTTTGCAAAAGCCATCTGAAGGATGAATATGGAATAAAATTTTACTCTTCAGTCTTTCCCAAAGACTTTAGCAAAACTTAGTTTTCTTAATAGTGTCAATGTTCTGACTCAGAGAAACATCAGAGGAAAATAGTGACCTCCATATTTAAATATAAATCAATATATTTAAAGCATTTGTGGACATAACTTTTATCTGTCTCTGTAAAAATGTGGTTTAAGCTTCAGTCATTATTCAAAACAGGAACCACAGTTCTAAAATATTTTTTAAAAAGACAAAAATTTCTACAAACTATTTCAGAGTTAACAAAGCAATATGAAATTCTACAGAAAACTAATCATATATAAAGGATGGTATGAACTATTAGAACTGACGTTTCCACAGCTTTAGACCAACTAATATAACATTTGAACACAATCCTGAACAGCAACTGAACAGTAACAACAAGAGGTAGGACGGTGGGTTTTCAGTGGATATATCTGAGATGTCCCAGTTAAGTTTGACATTCAATCCCAAATACTTCTAATTATTTTTACTTCAGTGTTTTGGTACTAGGCTTCCAAGTAGAAATCCTGAAGTGGCTGCAAAAGCACTATCTTCCCTTCCATATGTAGCTGAAGAGCTTCGTGCATAGCACTAGCAAAACTCCTGTTGCTGCAAGTTCTGGTGAGAAAATCCTTCAAGAGAACAAACACATGGAAACCTCAGGAAGGGAAAGACAATTGTTGATTTCATATCTGGTTTGAAATTGCTTTCTTAATTTTACATAAATTAATAGCTCTGGAAGACTTTCTCTTTACAGGTTGCTAAAAGCTGAACTTTTCATGTAGGACTGGCTGAAGATCTTGTGTAAAAAAAAAGGCTGTCAGCAGAAATATGGTATTCTGGAAAGTTATGCTGACTTAGCAATATGCTTTAAAATAAACTAATTACACTTAACGTTTCTTCTGCCTTTTCCCATTAACTGATCATGAAGAGAGAGGAAAAATAAATAGATAATCCTCTTTGAGAATGCTTTTACCCTAAAGGAATATGGGAATAGATGTCTTAAGAGTCTTGCCTTAACAGCTACTGTCATTTTAAAAAGATTTACCTGGCTAAAAGATTAAAGACTAAAAACCAAATTTTTTTAGCAGTTTCCAACTATTTAAGCATCTCTTAGAAAGGGCACTAAGGTTCAAATATTCAAGGTTTGAAAACAGCAGTGGTAATGGCTAAGTAGGGATTGATTTGAGAGAGAGTAAATACAACCTATTCTTATGACTATGGGAGTCATAAGAATTACAATAATTCAAAAATCATCCACAAGTATGTGAGGTTTGTTTTCTTTATGGTATTTAACAGAGATTGGCATTTCTGTGGTTTTTGTTTTGGAACACTGATTTGGGTTTGGGATTTACTGATAAACCAGCAATTAACGAGTTGTTAGAAACTTCACAATCTTTTGAAGTCCAGATTGGTCCTTGGGGTATTTTCTTGGCCTTTACACTAGCTGTTTATACCCTACATTTTAAATTACCTTCATTTATATGCAGATAATAAAAATACACCTTTATTTGACTCTATTTAATCTACCATTGACAGTCCAACAAAATCTTTTTATATTTGAGCAATTGTTTAGCAGGAAATCAGCCCAGCAATGACATAAAAGAAAAAATCTAACCCTTTTTTTAGGTCTTCTTTCTTTGGAAAGTTCTCTTTAAAGTCCCTCAGCTCTTTCCCAAGTTCCTAATTATATATTCCTTTTCTTATACACTAAAACCACTGCTAGACTTGGGGCAGCCTTGGGTTCCAGGGCCTTGGAGGGAAAACCTGCCCAACAATTTAACTTCTGTCTTATACGCAGGAAGGAAGTCTCTTTTGTGTAGCAACCCAAACTACAGTTCAGCCAGAGCGATTTTAGGTTGCCCCCATAGTAAAAAGTCTTAGGTTGCTATTGCAGCCTAATGGGGCTGCTGGTGTGCATTCACACAGTCCTACTGAAATGCCCTCCTCATTACATGGGTTATTCAGAAGCCAACAGTCTGCACTGACTTCAGTTTCTAAATAACTTTAGATTCAATGTCAGGGTCGAAATGTAGCTCTCGAGTGGCTTCAGGATGGCAGAGCAACTGGTGATCACTAGGATTTGTGTAACAGTGCAGTGAGAGGGGAAACAGAAGATTTCCAGAAACAGAAACCTGGTTATCTAGTCAGGTTTCTTTGCAATGCAAGGTCTTCTCCGTTTACTCTAGTGTACTGTAAATTGCTAGGGAATTGCCAGCAAGGATAACAGCATTTTGTTACTGTTGTGATTAAGAGACTAAATCTTTAGGGCCCCTTTAAATTGCCTCTCCTGTTGTCCTTATTCAAGTAGAATTTCATTGTTTTCAATATGTGGGAGGAGGATTCAGGGGGAAATCCTAGCAAATTTCACCTCTGTCTCAGAGAGGTATGCAAACAAACAGCAGAAGTGAACTTCTAGAGAAATTATTTTACTGCCTATTAGCGTCTGCTAGTTTTCATAGATCCATCAGGAGGCATGAGAATTCCCTTATAAAGTAATTTATGTGCTGTGCTGCAGAGCAACACTTGACTCTTTTGATCTTTGATATTAGGGATAACAGATGTGTAGGCACCTTCATCTTCCTCAGCACTGCCATGCAATCTAAGCTGGACTGGTCTGACTGCTGCTTGTTCCACTAACTCAGTTTTAAGTAACACATTATGATTATCTAAAGCAGAGTCTAGAAACAGGCAGGACTTTAAAAACTGTTTGAAGAACCTGATTAGAAAGGTTCTTCATTTCCAGTCTTTCTTTATGTCCTGGATTCGGCTGGGATAGTGTTAATTTTTAAATAGGTAAGAGAGACA
The DNA here is from genome assembly GCF_001604755.1 of Lepidothrix coronata. Classification (NCBI taxonomy): domain Eukaryota; kingdom Metazoa; phylum Chordata; class Aves; order Passeriformes; family Pipridae; genus Lepidothrix; species Lepidothrix coronata. The sequence continues at coordinate 820,808 of NW_016690222.1, read as the reverse complement.
CACCACTTTGTAAACATTTTTTCTTAATTGCTTAAACTCATTTGGGCAGTTATTTTCCCAATCACAATATGGTGGCAGTGAAAATTGGTTTTTGTGGTTTTAATGGAAGATTCATCATACACCTTTCCAAAGCTTGGAAAATGATAGCTATGCTTTCTCTTCCTCTTTAAAGATACTGTAACTGTCTTATCTGGACCACCATTACACTAGCAGGTTAGTACTATGCACTTGAGGCCTTTCAGTACTCTACTGCAGAAAGCTAGTTCCTTGCTAAACATCCTTATATGGATTTGAAAATATTATTTCTATGTGTAAAAGCTCTCTGAAAACCTCATGAGGCAACTTCACCCCAAATTGACTATTTAGTTTCAATTCTCTTCACTTTCCTTCACAGGTTCCTTCTTTTCTCTATCTTCTTGTCTGCTGTCAACGGGATTTCAAATGTTTCATGTTTTCTCCCTGAGAAAAAGTGGAAAAAAAAATTAAAAAGAGACAGTTGAACTCCTGCTGCACATCTGCAGAGCCCTGTGGGAACAAAGAGCCAGGACTGACGGGAGGGAGAATGGAAAATCAGTGGGAACAGGCAGGAGACAGGCAAGGCAGTGGGGGAAGGGGCCATGGGGCAGTGGGGGGAATGGGAGCAGAAAGGAGACAGATCTGGTAAGGAGGAGAAGTCCAGTAGGAGAAACTTCTTTGTTTGGATGAGAGAACAAAAAGGAAGCAGAGACAGTAGAAGAAGCATAGCTGTGGGGTTAGTTGTTCGTTATTCCTATCCACTCTCAGTCTGCACCTACGAAGGGGAAAACTAAAACACACAGAGGAAACTGCTTAGCATATGCAAACAAACGTACTTCTTTTGCTCTGATTGTGACTATCTTCTTTTCCCTATTTCTCTCTTCATTTGGCACTTTGTTTAAAAAGTATTAGTTATGAAAATGTAAAGCAGAAAATCTAATATGGCAAGGCTATAGAAGATGCTGACTTCGTTGATCTTGACACATTGATCTAAACGTAGTTTTTTAGCAGCTCAGAAGTACTGGCTTCTCTTAGACAGGGCTGACTGCTGCAAAGAAAACTAATCTGACCTACAAGTGATTTTATTTTTCTCTAAATCTAAAACTTAAATTTGTTACATATCCTGAAAGACTTAGCAGGAAGAAGTTGGCATTAATGTCACAGCTTTTGTATTGTTTGTATACGTTTCAGGTTAACAACTCCTAGTGTAAACCATTTATCTGTGGAAAGAAGAATGCCAAATTGTCATGGGAAATTAATATATATCTTCAGTTATCCACCAGACCATCTAAAATATCAGAAACAGAGCAATACTTATCTTTTCTAAGTTAACTAATATCAGTTCTTTGCTGTAGGACTGAATGTTTTCCTCCTAGCAATATTACAGCAGAGTAGTCAGCATTTCAATGTAATCTGCACTACAATGCCCTATGTTAATGCAGACAGATACTTCAAAAACAGAACAACATGTTAATGGTCCCTCTCATATAATTCTTGGGCCTAACAATTAGTAGCCAGTTTTATTACCAGTTAAGTGCAGAAATATACCATTTAAAAATCTTACAACCTTTGTTCTGGATTTTAGGTGCCTTCAACAAAATGTGTCTTTACTAATTTCTTTTGTAAGTTTGCATGTCTGTTGTAAATAGCACTTTTATCCCCTGGCTTATTGCCTGGAGAATAAGGCAAAGAAACAGGACACCTTATTTTGCTAAAACTTTTGGTTTCTTTTTTAAGTTTATTTTAAGAGGTTAGTGAAGGTTGGAAAACTTTCTTCACTGGTCATAGATGAACTTTTTTTTCAGTTCTTTATCTGCTGTGCTTGGAACTCTGAAATTGGTAGCTGGAAATGAAGCTATTTTGGTGTGAATGGGGTTAAACTCTGAATTTTCAGTTATAAAAATGGATTAAACATCAATTTATTGATTGAGTCTGGAAAAAAAAAAGAACAGTATCAAATTCAGGAAGATTCCTCTTGTGAACATGAATTGCTTATTGGAATAGTCATGTTCTTGCAAAGCAGGCTGACCACTTCCCATTTTTCCTTTTTGTGAAGTCTCATTGCTCACTTTACTTTTCACACATTTACCATTTCAGTTGCTCTGTTTTAAGGCATATTGTGTTCTGTGCAAGATATACAAAACCAGCAGCCAGTTCTGGAAGTAAGAAACAAACTTGTTCTCTAGATTCCTTTTTCTGCAACGAAGTTACATATTCATCCCCGTCCCTGCTAGTAAATAGGGTGTTCAAGCCTTAAAACCAATCTCTTCTGCATGGTTGCAGTGTGATAAATACCCTCCAAAAGCTTGCTTACTTAGCAGTGGCCACTAATACATGGTCTTGGAATAACTTCTGTAGGGTATTTCTTCCACCAGTTGTGGGTAAGTTGCTGGCACTTTGACTTCATCCATGTGTAAACAAACAAAGAGTTGGCCAGTCAGTTCTCACGGATTGGGAAAGCAGTTTACATATCTGGATACATTTGTCTTCCAATTTTCAGTTGTGACAGGAAAAATATTTTGCCTGTCCCTTTCATGTTCTAAAGAGCGAGGGAACCAATTTTTACATATATAAAATTTGGGTGTTTTATCTTGCACAACTTTCTGATGTTTACATATTTCTTTCTCCATCGTGAATGATTAAGTTTCTCATTTTGTTGAAACTCCAAGCTTTCAGTCAATATTTCTAGTTCAAAATAGTTAGTGATCCATCTATGAGAGGTTTTTTCTTCTTCACTGACCATCTATGATTCTTTAAAGTGTTCACACCTCTTCCATTGCAAGAATTGTGTTCTCTCATACAGCTGAGGGTCTTGTCTCTGCTACATTAATCTGTGGTGTCTTTAGTTCTCTGAGCAGTTACTGAGAGTGTGAGATATGAAGACTTCCATAAAACGAAACTGAAAACCAATTTTCTTCAAAAACCAAGAATATGAACAGACTTCTGAATACACTTATTACACTGTTTCCTGGGAAGCTCAATTTATTGATTCATATTCAGTTTAGTTACTTGTACATACTGGCACTTGGAAGGTCTTACATTGGAAAACATTTTCATCCAACTTAATTGTAGTACAAAATAAAGCAAAAATTGCTGGTTGTGGTTTTCACCACTGTAAGTGTATTAGCACAAATGGAGAAATTCAAGTTTCATTATAGTATCTTTAAGCTTTGAGTTGCAGTAATACCAACCATTCTGAAAAATTACTTCACAGATTTGTTACAGAAGAGGAAGAAAAACAGTGGCAAAAATTCTTGTCTTCATGCAGCACCAGAATGGTTGTTAATACCAAAACTTCCAAGTATTTATAGATAATCTGTACCTATGTAGCTTTTTGAGAAATTATACAAAGGTAATTTCTTGCTTCTACATTCTAGTAATTCCTTTCTAGATTAAGAGACTTCTTTTTTATCTGCATTAGTCCAAGGAGTAAGTCTTTATTTTGCTACTTAGAGTTAAAAAAACCCAAACAAATGTTCACCATTACACAGAAAAATGAAGCCATGTAAATTAATAGTATCAGTTCTTAATGAGAGATATATCATCACTGTAGTTATATCAGCTTCTTGAAAAATACTTTAGTACTTTTCTACTTAAGGAGGGAGAAAAATGCAGTATTTACAGAAGAAAGCATTTTCATAGAACATGTATAATTTCAACTGGAAAAACTGATGCAAAAATTATGTGGTTTTAAGTCAAATCTGAGTCCAAATAGTACTGTTTGTTAAAAGAGTCTAAATATTTGGAGCCAAGTACAACACCTGGTCACCTTTGAGCCAGATTCCACAGAAGGATGGTGGCTTATTTCTAATGGGGCTCCCTTGGCTGGACCGCACATACTGTATTTACATGTGATGCAAGGAGGTCCCTCCTCTGGTGACTGGAGAATTCATGAGTGAGTGTAGCTCAGGAGGCTGGGTTGATGTGGGACCCTGACAGAGGTAGTCCATGCTTCTCTTTCCATGTGAGTTACAGCACCCCTGTATCAGAAGAATACAGGTTAACACTAAGCTGACCCAGAACACTTGGTGTCATTACAAGGAACGCAAATAATGAAAACTGAGCCAAGAACATCAGTATTTTAGTCGAGGGACTTTTTTTAGTTTTCAAGTCAAAATGCAGCTTTTCTATTGCCAGAAATCTTGAGATTTCCTTTTTGGGTGGTACTAAATTTTACTTTTCTTTGTTTAAGAAGGAGAACATGTTTTAAAATTCATGCATTCTCATTTTTCATTAGATCTACTCTTTCAGATCCCTAAAAACTGTACTTTTAAAGTTCCTAACACTATATTTTAGGGGGAAAGTATTAATAACAACATATGCATGCCTATTAGAGCAGTAGAGTTGAAGTCTCTCTGTGTTGCTGCATTCAGAATTGAGTGCAAAATGAAACCCAGATCTGCCTTCAAATTAGACAAAGCCTCCCAAGTTGGTACAACAGACTTATGGAACTGATGTTGTAGAATAAGTGAGGAGCAACGTACCAGCACTAGATGCTTCGGAGCCATGTCTTGAAGAGTCAGAAGCACAGGATTTATTTCTTGTGGGGCTACTGCTCTGGCACTGGATTTCTGATGCCCTGGACTGCAAGATACAAGAAAAACTCCTCTGAAAAGGCTTGCTATAAACAATTAATTTCATAGACCTAATTTAAATGTTTATGGCATAGTGCTATATTTGCAAAATAATTAGGTTAGATATACATTTTCTATAGTAATAAATTAATTTCTGTCTCTTCATTTATTTGGAACATCTCTTCTCTGGTAGGACTATATTGAACCTTTCTGTCCTCAACTGAAAAGAAACCATTAGGAAAATGTTTCTCAGAACACCTAAATTTATCTAAAAATGAGCTGTGAAAATTTTATTTGCATGTACTTCTGCATTCAAGGAAACTCAAAATCAGTTTCTTTTAAAGCTGCCAAAGTTGGCACAAATGGCACAAATCCCTGGAACGTAAATATGTGCCTCGTTCTGTTTGAAGAAATCTGGCTTCAAAATAACACAGTTATAGACTTTTGAAAACATGCATCCTGGTTGGCACAGCAGGTTTTTAACATCAGAAGCAAACACCAGGATGTGATGTTCTGAATATTCACTTTCAGTATATTTGAAAGCTCACACCTACTTGTATTTGAATGTGTGATTACTTTCAGAACTGCATTGTTCTGAATCACAGTTACAAAAAGAAAAAGGCTTTGGAGACCTTACTGTTTATTATAAATCAGGTTTCTGCTTTCAGTCAGAGAATGAAAGAACATAGGCATTTTACTCACAGAAACTACTATTACTCTTGTCAAAATAAAGTTAAATAGAACTTCCTGCAAGAGTGACTGCAATCTAGGAAATATGCTGATTCCAATCATTATGCAGAGAAAATATACTCACATTTCTGTGACCCCATTGTCTTCACTTCTCAATTCATAGAAAACTTTGCATGCTTTGAAAGATCTCTTGCAGTGTTGGACAGATTCTTTCTGTCCAAAACTGGAATTGTGTATTCTCCATCACTTTCTCAGTGACACCTGGTGATTTATGATGTTCTCTTGGAAATAAATAATCCACCTTGGAATAAAAGAAACACAAAATTATTTTAAGTAACAAAAAACCATTCTGTACCCTCACAGCAGAATACTGAATACAGCTAAAAGCCATCAAATATGACGATGCTCAGAAACTAATGCATCTTTCAAGCTTTTGATCACTTCTGTTAGTAACTAGAACTAGTCATTACCTTTAAGCCTTGACAACAGTTTTAGACTGAATTTTTGAAAGAATAAGAAAGTGTATTTCTGCCAGTTAGCATGGGGAGTGAGGTTCATGGCTAACTCAAATTTGGTGAAATTCTGCTTCTTCATGAGTGACAGAGGACAGCTGAGATAGGGAGAAGGTTAGATGTTTAAAGTAGGTACTTAAAAACAAGTAAGAAAAATGCTGTCAAAATTAACTATTATTTTATGTGTGTTTCCTCTACCAGAGTAACAGTTACACTGCTTGTTAAATACACTGTACAAGGAAGTAATTAGAGGGATCATGCAAAAGAAGCCTGTGAAAGAACAGTATTAAAAAGTTTTGTTTCTTAAGAAGAACTGTACATCCCTGAATTCAGAGAGAATGTCCGACAGTCTGAGACTATTATAATCCATTCATGGGTTTTGCTGGTTTTGAGACTTTTCAGTAAAATATTGGCTAAATGAGGGAAATATTTCTTTCTTACTTAATTTTATTCTATTTCTTGCAATAATGGTTCTTATTTTAGCCAAATGTTTGTCATTCATACATCAAAGGAATCAGAAATTAATTTCAAACAAAACGGGTCTTTACTCTCAGATTTTCACTTTGGCTTTCATGTATCTTATTAATAGTAAATATTCAGAATTCCCTTTTATGGTGTACTATAAAACTAAAAGCTTACTCCTGATCTTACTATACTTCTGGAGTTATACCTGCAAACTGGTGTTCTATAAAGATCCTGATGTCATTTGCTTGAAAGGCTTATTTGTAGATATTAGATATAAGTAGATATTAAACTCCATTTTTAAAGCCCAGAAGATCTAGGAAAAAAAACCAGTCTTTCCTTTTTATGGTTAATAAACACTTATAAGCTGTAGGGTAAGAAAAACATGAAATGTACATCCAAGAACTATTGCAGCTAATTTCTTTGAATTCATTTTATTTAAATAAAATCTCATGCAGAACAGGGAGAGGTTGAAAACAGAAGATGTGAACTCCTGCTCCTTCAGTCTTCTGGGCAGATTTACCATTTATCTACCAGAGACACAATTTTTAAAAAAACCTTTAAAATAAAAATTCTGGTTAGTTTTAGCTCTCAAGAGAACAAGAAGTTACAAGTGCTAGATGACATTCATGCTACAGTCCATGTCTGCCCACAAACTAGCACTTGAGATTACCAGATTTCTGCTACCTCAATCCTGAACTCGACTTTATGCCAGTTGTACCAAACTGCAGAGTGCTTTAAAAGGTTTCCTTGTGTGAGCTCTGTGCCTCTGGTACATATCACTCATTTGCCTGCTACAAGCTTTCACTGCAAAGTTAATTTTACTTTAGACACCCACCCTCCGACTCCATACCGATATTCAAGATCATACATATGGTACAAATAAAAAAAGTGCCTGTCATGTTGGGAATATTTCATACTCTTTTTAGAGGTTCTGTACTGTAAGTAAAAAAAAAAAAGTTAGACAGTGTAATTATTATAAACTGTGATTATTATAAACTGAGCTTACTTAAAGAAATTTTCATATTTGAATCAACTAGGAGGTAAACATTGTCTGCATAATATTGTATAACACTTGACATCTAATGACATCCTGAAATTCCTTTTCCTTTAACTCATTTTATGAAGCCTTGCATTAAACTCAGAAATGTGATAACAAAAAAAAAAACCAAAAAAACCACACAAAACCAAACCAAAATAAATCCAAAAACCAAACCAAAACAACAAAACAACAAACAAACAAACAAGCCCAAAGTATTAAACTTTTGGTTTATTCATAGTTTTCTACCATACTGGAATAGCTGTAGAGAGATGTAATATTCTTTATAAAATACAATTTTTGTATTATATATATGACTTGTCACTAACACTCTCTGTTTTTCATTATTTTATTGTGTGACCATATCCCTCATCTATGGAATGCATATTTACATGTAATTTACAATGAATAGACAAATTGACACTGACTTTGAGTACCAAATTTTAATCTCAGCAATCTTTAATTTTTATACGTGTATGATGGTAAATTCATTGAGTTCTTTATTTGGTTCTTCTGGAAATTCAGTGGCTTTCTTGCCTCACGCAGGAAGCAAATCTAGCAAAAAACACCCAACAAAGTTACTCTATTTCTGTAAGAGTTATCTGATGTCTAAAATTTTTGAGTGACTTGAGGACCAACTGTAAGCTAAGGCTATGAAGCTGGCTTCAGAAGATTTCAGGAATCATTCTTATTGCAGGGTCCACTTTCAATTTATAAAATACTGGTGTGGGTGACTCATTATACAACACCTTCAGCATTCTGTGTTCCAGTAGAGTGAGGCTAAAGCAACTGGTAGGACTGTACAGAAACAACAGCAGGGGCATATGCTTGGTGGGCTGCTCAGCTACACGCTGAAAGCAACTGATTCCAGCACTGTGGGGGATGTCTTTTCTGTCCCATATGTAACACCAGGCAAGAAGTTGTAGTGAAAAAACTCCCGAAACAGCAAATGAAGTCAGACAGAACAGTGTATCCTGGCAACATCTTTGGAAATGATTTGCGAAACCAATAGTCTGGTATATGTAAAATAATATTTAAGGAAAACAGATGTAACATCATGCAGCCCTCATCTCCAATATGCCTGCACCTATGTGTAGTCTTTGGGACTTCAGTGACATGTTTATGCAGAGCTCCTTGCAGAGCCTAGTAAAAATAAATCCCTGCTATGAAGAACAACAGAGAGGGAAAGTGCAGCTTAACTTTCATCTGGAACTTCTGTCCTCAGGACTTTTGAAGTTGTATTTGTTAAGTGGCATGTCATATCCGCTTGTGGCACCTACAAATTTAAATACATACAGCATGAGTACCGGTGTGAGTAATTGTGAGTCTGCTCCTGTGCACACTGTCTTTGGTTGACTGGGATTTAAAGAGCAAGTGCTCCCATACCTGCTTAACTGGAATATTTGTCCCTTTGAATCCAAATTAATATACTTTTTTAAAGGGTCACCAAAATCCTTCCACATTTAGCTAAATTATTTTGCTTTCTGCAGTAACAGAGCATGTCCACATTTACTCTGCTTTTTCATAATTTAGTCCTTTAAGCCTCTGAAAAAAAACTAAGGTGGGAAGAACCAGAGCTCCTGGGAAATATGGAGTTAACCCAGTTTTGTTACCAGGAGTAGGAAATAGCTCACCCCTGCAGTCAATTTGCCTAATTGATTAGAAGCTTGATTGCACCCGTGAAGGACTGGATGCCCCAGGGGGGATATGCATGCACAGAGGCAGGGAAATTGCACGGCAGCTTCACAGGGATGGGGTCTCCTGTGCTGCTAGGGCCCGGGCTAAGAAATCATTTTCCACCGACTGCTTCTGGATCAGCACCCACGCTCATCTCCAGCATGTTCCCAAGCACAAAGTCGGATTGTAGACTTGGAGAAAGAGGGTCAGGAAGGGAAACCTGAGTGCTACCTCCTACAGGCTGCTGAGCGCCCAGCTGGCACAGAAGCCATCAGGCTGTGAGGGTACTCAGCCCCCCGCGGTGAGTCTCTCCAGCAAGAGAAATATTATTTTCCCCACCCAAACGCTCCCCACCTGCAAGCAGTAATCGGTTTACTACTTTAGTCTTTTCTGCTTCATCAGTACTCAGAGTGAGAACTAGAAATGTCCCAGTGACAGAAGTCCCAAGGCTTGGTAACCAGAGAGGCTCCGTGGTTCCCTAATCCATTCGGGGATGCTGCCGAGTGAAGCCCAGCGGCGGGAAGCAGTTTACAGTACAGTAACTCAGCCCCGTCTGGGCTTTTTCAGCTTGGCTTCATTACTATTACCATGATAAAGACCAGCTTTTCTTTTTTTCTACTTCCCTTTTGCCCCTTTAAGTCTCTACTTGCTCTTGACTTTTATGAATTTCCCTTTGAAACCTTGACACTTTGGCTGTTCTCCGAGACAGATCTGATTACAAGAGTTCAAATAAACTTGGTTTTTGGGAGGTGAGAGAGGAGAAAGCATGGATAACGGAGAGATGTTGTGAAGATTTTCTGGCAGAACTCATCTCCTTCCAAGGCTCTTCAGGTCTTCTCTGCAATTCAGAGGGCCCAGAAAGCTTCAGCTGTGGGACATAATCCTAAATCCAGGTTTAGCATGAAATAGAAATAGCAAAATGTGAGCCTAATAGGACAAACAAGAACTGCAGGCTATCAACGGTTTCAATGTGAAATACTCCACCTTCTTCCACTGAGGCCTCACCATTCTTACCTTGAGAAAAAATTTGGTAACAGTTCAAGTTTTAAAAAGAAGAACCCATGTGAAGGCTCATTCAAAAGCATTACACTGTGAAACAGCATGGTGGCTTACAGTCCGCTATAGCACTCATCCAGTGCTGATGTGAAGTTTTATCTTTCCCCCCCTACATCTCCATGACTCGCTGGAATTCCTGGGCAGTCCCCAAATCCAAACCAACCTGCTCTCTCCTTAACTTGTAGGACTTAGTGACCCCCATGTTGCTTGGGCTGCAAGGTACCAAAAAAAATAATAAATGTATTTCTAGAGCCCTTTATGAAAAGTAATCTCTCTGATCCAGACATCATAGAACTCAGGTCTACTTTCCTGAGAGCAGAAAATTACTCACAACTTCAGTCATGGTTCACCTGGTGGTGGCTTACAGAGATTCTCTTTTATGTCAGTACAAAAAAAGGCTAGTAAGGACAACATAGCCATCATCCAATTTCTAACACCGTGTAAAGAGGAGAACCGTGGCAGGGGTTAGACTACTCTGGTGACATTCATAAATCACTTGAAACAAAGACACATGAGAAAACTTAGCCTAGCCTCATCAGAAGAATTATTTCTGTGATCTCCAATTCAACGTTTCGTTCTGTCACTAGACATGCTACTACATTATTGGGAAGTGGGGGTATGTTTCTATCAGGAAGACAGATCTTGTTGCTTTTTATCCTATTACTTCACAACTCCTTTTCCAGACCATAAGTCCTCGTACATCCATTCACTTCATCATTCAGGCTTCTGATTTTGTATTCCAAGGACCATTATCAGAACCACTAGACACAGCTTTAATCCTTTCGAAAAACTCTATTTATATTCCTCCTGTATTATCTTAGACTCCATAATACATCATGCAGTGACAGAGTAGTGGATAATTTTATTAAACCTGTGGAAGACACCAAGTGGGAATAGACTACCAGGAAGCTGGGTAGTGATTTGCACAAATTGAAAGTGTGGTCTGAAGCAGTGGCAGGCTATCCAGCACAGACAAATGCAAGACAGTGCACACAGGAATAATGCACCACATGAAGAAAAGACACAAAGCAGCTGGTTAGAGACTGAGATGAAAGCTGGAGGATAGCAAGCTTAGCAAATCCAAAACACTGCAAGAGGAACTAGAAGCCTAAGTCCAGGCTGGAAATCACAACACATAATAATTCAATTATATGCTGTGTTACATCTTCAAGGGAGTACTGCATTCAGCTGTGTGTGAGATGCTTCAAGAGGGACACAGAACAGCTGAAGAGAACAATGAAGGTGAATAGAGCTTTAGAAAATGCAGTTCATTAAAATGGTGTTTGTTAGCTTAAAAAGAAAAGACTGAACACACTATGATCTTCAAACCTGTGGAAAGGAATTGACAGGGTTCTTTCTATTCATTTAGTTATTGGGGGGAAATGGGGGGGGGGAAGAAGGAATGGGCTTCAGTTGCAGGAAGAAGGTTAAGGTTCCAGGTTGAGAAATACATTTTTATGGTAAGGAAAGGGGAGGCTCTGGACCAAGTTTGACAGGAGAGTGGGTCCCTGAGAAAAAGTTAGATAAATATCTATCAAAGATAGAGTGTGTATTATCTGAGGCTGCACTGGGCAGGCAAGTGGATTAGATTGTCTTTTCTTTAGAAGACAAGAACTTTCCAGTTCTTTAATAATCAAGTAAGTCTAAAAGTTTCCAGTTAATAGTATTTCCCAAGATCCCGTCCCTTCAAAAAATGTGCAAGTTTTTTAAGGTTTTCATAAAAATAAAACAAAATGCTTATGTCCTGTGCTGTCAATTTACCTGTATTCTACCATCCTCTACAAAGGTGTTCATAATGTGTTATTGTCATATGATATTGGGAAACAATTTTTGTCTCATGCTTAACTAAGCAAAGAGTGCAACAAGCCATAAATACTAGACAGACTTTTTTGAGGCCATTAGTCTACAGAAATTACTTCCGAAAACACCATGAATTCTGTCTACAGTACCTGATCTTAAAAAATAAAATCAACACTCCTATAGTGGGAAGTGTTTCAGCTATAGGGAACCACCTGTTTGCATGCTCTCTAGTATGCTTTTCTGTTAAATCTTATGTCCAGAGACAGAAAAAACACTAAGGCATGACAGACAAATTTACTAGAATACTAAAAATAGACTCTGTAAAAATAAATGAAATAATAGCATAGACCAGGTCAAATAAATGTTATGATATATAAAACTATATATTTCAACTACAGTTTATCGGCCAGAGTCTAAACATTCTTTTTATTTTTCTGCTTAAAATCATTGTATGAAAAACATCACAAGAGAATAATTACTCCAAGAATATTTTTTAATTTATTCAAATCACATGTGTAAAGCATAATACACAGTTTGGTGCCCCATTTTACCTCTTTTTTGGAGCTTTTAAAACACACTGGCACACTAGACTGGATTCAACTCCTGTATAAAGCTGAATTCCCACCTGAATTTGGCAGATTTATAGTAATATCCAATGTTACTTTTTCTTTTTTTTTTTCTTTCACACAGAGAACAGACTTAGGCCTGTTGCAGTTACAAATCACAATGAAATCTCACATCATTGATACTGCAGCCTGGGACTTTACTGTGAAATCACTCTGCACTTTATAGCAGGACAGCAGCAAATTATGTTGATTTTTTTCCCATTCAGTCTGAAGGATTTTTGTATCTCCAGTAAATTCTGAAACTAATTTTCTGAGGCAGCCTTCCATTTGGACAATGCCTTTGCCAAATTTGCAGCAGGAGAAATGGAAAACGTTTCAAGTATTTAAGTTTTGTAATACCTACTGTGAAGTATCACTATCATTGCATTGCAAGAACATGCAAATAATTTGAATCCTCCTTACAAGAAACACTTTTTTTAATATCAATAATTATACATTGCTCTGCAGGCACAAACAGATTTCCTTATCCTTAAAGGACTTTTAGGGGCAAGCCTTTTCAGTCACAAAACTATATCTTAGGAAAAACACTTCTACTATAAGGATCTGACCCTAACAAAGATTATTAACATCAAAATACTTACTCTTAATTTACAGTCTTGTAAATTAAATATGTATAGTTCCTACATGGATGACAACAGTTTGCATTTTCTCCCTGAATATGCTTTAACATGCATAGACAGGAATAGGGACTTAATGGTTCAAAGTGAACTTTTGGCCTATTGAGGGCACAGGAAAGTTTGGTTCCTGCAGCAACTGCAATGCCTCTACAGGATCCCTCCAATTTGGCTTTCAGCTACAGTAAAACAAATCAAAAGCAACCTCCTGGTGCTAGCATGGATATTGACCAAAAGTTAATAGTATATACATATACAAAGAAAATTCTACCTGTATGTCCCAGAGGTGTGCCCTGGTTGCTATTGGAGTGGTAATCATCAATTTCCTGGCTAGAATGGGATCAAAATTCTACCTTTCAACATAGCTTTAATGTGGTTTTTCACACTTGCAAGATACAGATTTTAGCTGTAGTTCAGGCCAAACAGAATAAGCTCTTTTCCCTGACATTGTGCTAGGATGTTAAAGTTAACAAAAAAACCCCCAAAACAACAACCAACCAAACAAACAAAAACCAAACAAAAAAACCACCCCCAAAAAACAACAAAAAAGGTTAAAAACATAAATCACATTGAGATTAAACCCTTATAGTATTACCTTCAGCATTTCCAACAAACCCCCACCAGTTTCCACCCAAACTGGTAGCTCAATGTACCTGAGACAGCTAATTAAAAAAGGAAGTGGTCAAAGTCATGCTTTTTTTTGTAAACTTCAAAGGTGATCCCTCTCCTTCCTCCTCTTTACATTTTACTGTCTGGCTTTCTGCCCATCCTGCAGCTGTTAGCTGAGCCTGTCTTTCATGGCGTCAAACCTGCCTCCTCACGGTCCATAAAGTTACAGCAGAGATCGTGATACGCAGGTGTGGAAAAGCCAGAAGTGCAAGATGGGCCCATTAATGATTTTTCTGGCACCCCATGCTGAGCTGCTGAAAAAAGAGAGCAGCTCGCAGAAGGAAAGGGACTCTTTGTTTGCAGAGGTATTCGAGATCATATTACTTCTCCCACAGCAAAGGTGTTGGGGTTTCACTTTAAGGGCTGTTTACAGAAATGATTCACCTTTTATACAGCTTTTAAAAAATGCTTTGAGGCTTTAATTGGATGCAGGATTTACATCACACCAGTATGAAAACTCTTACTTTTCATTTAACCCCCATTAAATCATTCAATGATCTTACTCGATGATAAGAAACCACCTCCCATTATGTAGACTTCACAGAGGAAAACAAAAACTAATCACTGGGATTCGTTTGTGTCATAAACTTTCATCTGAAAATTTCTGCATCCATTTACATTTGGACAACGGAGGCAACGGGGACCAACTGCTGGGGAGAAAAAAAAACAACCCAAAAACTAATGTGATGTTGTTCTTGAAATAACTGAACAATGTAAAAAATAATATCTAAAACTCTTAGTTTTTAAAAATCACTTAAAAATCTGCTTTATTTTAATCATTGCTCAAACGGTGGTCTTAATAGTGCCTAAAGAACAACCTTAAACAACTCCAGCTTGAGATTTTAGAAATGGGTGTCTGAAAATAATAGCCTATAGGAACAATTTTCCAGAACACACAAGTGACACATGGTGTTCTCCACCACTCAGAATCAATGGGACTTAAATTTTCAGATCATCCAAACACGAAGGCATGGCCCACATTTCACAAAATATGTAGTGCCCAATTTAACTAGCATCCTTATCTCCTTTTACAAGAGCATGAACAGTTGCATGTGGGCTTTAAATCTGTCCCTGAGCCACTAATTAGGTGTGGGACTCTAGCATTTCTGCAACTTCTAGTTCCTAGATCCCCTAGCACTCCAATCTTCAGGCATCTATATTTTAACCTTGGCCCTTCAGTGTTTTAAAGCTGGGCAGTATTTTGGTGCTAACAAAGAGTGAGCAAATAAGGACTGAGAGAAGCAGCTAGTGAGGAACATATTGTGAGGGGATAGGAGGTCTAAGAGGAGTTAGTGAGTCAGAAAAGTATCAGCTGCACTGTCATCTCTACTGTTTGCTGCTACATCAAAATTTTAGCAAAACAGGGATTTGTCTGCACACAGTTCTGTAACAGAATTACATTTTTTTATTGCTACAACTCCTACAGATAGAGAACTGCTGGGCACTGCCCAAATTTCAAAGGTGCAAGTTCAGCTCTGGACTTACATGATGTCTATGCTCCCTCTGGCAAGCAGCAATAGAAGAATTTCAAGCTCCTGGCCTGCTCACATATTTTTTTCCTTTTATTTCCCCCAACAACCATTTCTGATGCAGCAATTCCTAGAAGCTCAAATCAGGACTGGGAGCAATCACAAACCTGTAGACAAGCAGTGCCAAATGTAAATGAGCTGGATCCAGGTGCATCATGCATCTGCTACTGCTTCAGCATTTAGTTGTGCTGCTGAGTGGCTTATGAAGTGGTGAGATAGCTAAACATCTCTTTAAGAAAGACCAGTGGGAACCAGAATGGACCTTATTGTCTGCAACAGTGAAAAATGCACTGTTTTCTCCATGCCTTCATTTACAATTTGCTCAGAGCTGGCATGGAATGTCTTTGCTGACAAGTCCATCAGGTGCCCTTTCTAAAGACATTAGGGAATGATATGCATGTATTTCTTGCTGTTCCTAGATCCAGTTCTGATAACAGAATTCCAGGGGAACTCAGATATAAGACACTGTCTCTCCTATTTTCCAGTAACTGCTGTGGAAAACTGTGCCAGTACCTTCAGCATGGAAATATAACACAAACTGCTCATTCCAGGTCTCCACAAAGATGGTCTCTAACTTAAAAAAGCAACCAAAGCTCAAAAACTTAACTCAGGGAAGAACTGTCAGAGTGTCCACATACAGCAAGGAAATAGGGAAAGAGATATAGAGAAGGTAACAGCTCTCTATATTTTTACTAGACACTTAGTTCCCAGTTGTCAGAAGGAACAGTAAGGTGAGCTCATGAATAATTGCTTTTGCTCATTCCCTTGACCACCAGACGAATCTTTAGCTATTCTGCAGCAGTTGTAATAACCTCCCCATTGTGTCAGCAGATAGCAAAGCACAGGAAACAAAATCTTCTTTAAACTCAACAAATCTCAATAGCTTTTGTGCTGCCCCCACAAGTCACCTCATCACATGAACTGGCCTTTCTCATTATGTTTGAGATGCCCCAAAATGTTTTCCCAACCGTATGTTACACAGTTCATGAAAACTATGCTGCCATCAGCTTTTCTAGAAAGAAGCTCTGACCTTGCAGCTCTGGAGGGTCATGAGCCCATCCTCTGTGCTCCCACAAGAAAATAAATTTTTTTAAAAAGCATGTAAAAACTGAAAAGCCAAGGGAGATTGGCCATGGTGGGGGCTGCTGTAGAACACTGTAGTAAGTTACTTGCTCTGCCATGGGACTCTTCAATAGTCATGTGCATGCTATACAGTCCTTTTGCACCACAACTCCCTTCTCTGGTGATGATGGCAGCACAACCCTCATCCCACAATGACAGGTTGTAATGACCTGTGTAAACAACCAACCTTAAGGGTTGTGAGGTGCTAAACCATAAAAATAATTGAGACAACAGATTTATCTCCCACCAGTTTTTAGGTTCTGCCTTTCTCTAGACTTCTGTAGGATTCTTTATTCTGAGATTCGTTTTAATGGATACAGCAACACTGAGTGCCACATGCAGCATCCTGATTTTTACTGCTTTACAAGTCCCCTTTGAAATGCCTCAATCACATTCTGGTAAAGTCATCTATAAGGCTCAAGGAGTAAACATCTCAACTCCAGGCATGCTCACCTGTTCTTCATGGACAATTAAGGACTCTGTCTTGGTTCCGCTGCTGAGGATCCTACTGACTGTTCTGCAGGATTTCATCTGCCCACCTGAGCTCTGCCCTCCCTAGCACAGCTGGAGTAGTGGCAACTGCACCTCCAAGCCACACGCTACGCTAACATGACTTGTCTGTCACAAGTGATGTGTACCACAGCAGAGCATTCCCTTCTTTACTAAATGTTATAGGTTACTTAAAACACAAAATGGTTATCAATGTTACACACTGGCAAAAGAGTTTTTGCAGACCACTGCTGCCATCTCTGCTCTGTATGAGTGTAGCTGTGGGATATATTTTGATTTAAACAAGTACCTTTGTGATATCAAACACTAATTTCTTCCATCTTATTTGTCCAACATTTAATGTTATGTTATTATGACACTCTCCTTCTTAGTTTGAAATCAAAGGCTTTAAACCCTAAGGCTGAATGAGGCACAGCATTGTGCGGTGCAAGGTTAAATCTCCTATATGAACATGGATGGAGCACCAGGCTGGCAGGGCTATCCTGCTTCTCATAACCCTCCTATCTTACTCAGATATTAAGGTGTTTCTAGTACACCTAGAATTTCTCAATTGTTTTAGCTGTTATGCTCTGAAGAATAGACATATCAGTCCTGGAGGAGGGGGAGAGCTAAACATCATTGTATTATCAAGATGGGACTAAATGCAGGCCTAAGCAATGGTCCAGTGCAACAAAGAGATGACATTGAGACAAAATTCTCACAATATCTACTAACTAGAGGGAAAATACCAATTTATAAATATACTGTTTCACCCTCAACAGCAAGGGAGAAGAACAGCTATGATTGTTTAAAACCAACATATGCAGAACATTTAGAACTAGTGATATAAAATACGTCTTTTATTGAGAGCATTAGAATGGGGACTTTCGTTGGAAAGCCTCAAGGAGAGGAACACTATGGTCACTGCTTTAAATACCTCCCTATGTGCAAATCATAGGCAGGACTTTTACAACTCAAGTGATATATTCAGCAGCAGCAGCAGCCTTTGCGAAAGCATACGGGATCACTCTCGAGGAGAAAAGACAACACAGAAAGAATCGTGTTTTGCAGAATATACCACCTAAGAAGTCTTTCTGCTGTGCCTTTTGCAGCTGGACGTGCCTATCTCATATTGGCCTTTTTAGCCACCAGCGTGCTTGTAACAAACATGGGTAGAGCCTTGTAACAAACGTGGGTAGAGCCCTCCCCAAATCTTCGTTCGTGAAGCCTAGCCATGATGATGATATATTAGCCTCATGCTGTACAAGGCTGGACTAGTTCTTTTGCACCATATGAACATACAAATAAAGGAGGATTAAAGCAAAAAATATTCCTTGAAAAATTTGGTAAGATTATTTTTTATTATTATTTTTTAAAAACAAATCAGAGAGGTATTATAATTAGAATTATAAGAAGAGTGTTATAACATAACTTCAACAGGTGGGAGTCAACAAGTTACAGATATTTTCCTTTTTAGTTCAGATAACTTTAAATAGCAGTGAGAGCTTTGGAGCCTAGCATAACCAAGCTTAGGAGTAACTGTAGAAATGGCTACCAAGGGCAACTCTGGTAAGGCCACTGGAAAAAACTGCTGACAAACATAGCCTTTATTTCATACACTCAGCTTAGTAATCATAGAGCAAAATTGAGCTGAAAGGAGCCAGCAAGGGCTGGGAGTTTCACACTTAGCATAGGAAATATTTGCTCAGTCTCTTTTTGGGGCTTTGTGTGTTTATGAGAACGAGGCAGCTGTTGGCAGCATGCCGATCCCTGCAGTCTGGCTCAGTGCTGTGGGCAGAAGAAAGAAAACAAAGTCAGAAGAATGCTTTTTCTTAATGGGATATTCAACTCATGATAGTGTATTTGCCCTTTGATGTGCCATCCTAAAGTGCATCTTCATCTAGAAAAAAAGTAACTAACATAAAATGCAGGAATGTTTTAGAGTATTTTCCTTATTCAAGCCAAACTCCATTTCTCCGAAAGCAAAAAAACTTCTGAAGAGGATCACATTCTGTTTTTTCCATAATTCACTCTTTTCATCCAATATATTTTCTTTCCATTAGGCTGTATTCTGTTCTAATTTACTTTCAATAGAAATACAGAGTAAATGCTTTAGTGTCAGTGAAATGTCATTTTTGCAAGGGCGCAGCTGAAGTAGCCTTTCTGCGTTCCCTCTCAGCCAAGACAAGCGGAAATTACCAGCTAAAGGAGGTCCTGTCCCCTCCTCCTAGTATTTGTACAGCTATGTAATAAGCCATATCAAGAAAGCATCTCAAAAGCAACTTGAAGAAAAATTAGGGTGCAGGGAGATGATTTTCCTCCAGGTCAGCACTGAGATCTGTCTCCCAACACAGGTGGGGTGAGATTCAGCAGGAGCATAAGCAGGGAAGAGCTGGAGTTGACAACTTCACTTTATATATCACGCTTACATCAATCCAAAATTATTGTGAAACCGAAGTCCTGGCCAGTTCACAATTAAAGGAAACAAATCAGTGGAAAGAATAAAGACACACTCAAAAAAAACCCCCAAAACAACAAAAAAACAACAAACAAACCAAAACCAAAACAAACCAAAACAAAAAAAAAAACCAAAACAAAACAAAAACAGAAAAACACACAACAAACCAAGCAACCAAACAAACAAAAAACCCAGTAATTTTTTTTTCTTTTTGTTTGAGCCCTGTGAACTGGCTCACTCTGGTGTCAGAGGTGCACTAGCAGCAGACCAAGGACAGGAAGAGGAGGGAGCAGATTTAGCAGCAATAGCTATTATGTCAGCTTGGCTGTAGCAGCAACCCATTACTCAGCGCATCTGCAGCAAATTGATCATTAGCAACAGTAAAAATTCAAAAATCCTTGAAATTATTTTTTTCTTGCCAGCTAGAAAATTACAGTGGTTCCTTCTGAGATCTGTCATAAAAGGCAGTTATACATGAAGACGCAAAATCTGTCTCAGAGACCAACTGAAACAGAGATTTAAAGCCTTGTTCAGGCCACCTTACTCCTCTCTCAACAGAAAAAGGGTAGCATGGAGAGGACTATACTAAGCTTTGCTGTTCTGATGAAACCTTAAACACAGTGATTTTACTTCAAGCAGTTATTACATTTCCATGAGACCTAGAGAAGTGCAATTATGTTGGCTCAGTGTTCCTCCCACAGCTTCCTCCATTTGCCTCAAATCCCTGTTGATCAAGCAGCTGCGACCTGCAGCTCTCAGAGGTGGCATACAAGCAGCATTGCACTAGTGTTTCAGAAATGCCTGGATCTGGCTCTGCTGGAAGCAGCATAAGTGTAAGGTATTTACACGTTTTCATTTCCAGGCACGAGCCAGAGGTGCTAAGGTTCACAACTGAGGCAGCAAAGGAGACCTCATCCACAAAATAGGCTTGATTTGGATCTGTTGATGGCAAAAGTTTCATGCAAAAACTCGTGTCAATGCCCCAAACAATTTAGAGACTCTTAGATGAAAGAGTTTATGACAATAATTTAGAGAAGAGATTCTTTGCTGAAAAAAGAGTTTATTTACTGATAAAAACATGATGAATGCAGTCAGCAGCTTTTCATTATTTGACAAGTTAGGTTGGCAATAACAACTGTGTGGATACAATACACTTGGATTTTGTAATGTGTCTGATATAAAATTTCCCCATAAAATTTTGTACTTGGCAGCACAGGCAGATTCAGAATGAGTATATTGAAATAGGCCAAGTTCCTAGAAAATATCCCGAGAAACATGATCTAGATTTGAAGTTGAAGCAGAAGTTGGATGAGAAATCTCCAGAGATCCCTTGTAACCACTCTTTTCAATGCTTTTAAGTGCTTATGGCAGTAGATTTGATCCAATCACTTTAACAGAGGCATCTTGCTTCACTTGAGTACTTAACCAAGAGCACTTACAAATAGTAACAGCCAAGGTCATTGCCAAAACTGAACACCTCTCTGGACTACCTGCTTTGGCCAAATACCAGTCACTGCCCTGTATGACAGCTGGATGAAATATAATGGACCCCTGAACAGGAGACAGGGTCAATAATCAGCTAGGCCCTCCTGGCCGTAAGATGTAATGAATAAATACAGGATTAGATAGAGATTTCAGAGAGAAAACACCCTTTGAAGCTCAGTTAGCATTCTTCAAACTACAAGATTATTAGTCTTAGCCTGGAGAAGAGCTCGTGTACCTTAAAGTACCTTTTTTTCAATTGGTCTCATTAAAGAAACCTACAAACAATCTTGTCTGTGTCTTTCTGACCACACAATTCAACAGAAGCTGCTACTGAGAGGGAAAGTAACTACAAATATCCCAGTTACAGTGGGCAGATTAGGCAGGAGGCCAGCTGAGCAAAGAGAGAAGGCAGCAGACCAGCTTCCTGCACCTGGTGCCAGAGGTTAGCTATATATTGTACTTCGTAGACAACAAAGTCCTCGTAGTTCTCTTCATGCAGAAACCCTGCACAGCCTGAAAACAAGTTAAAGCAAGGGAATTATTTCCAGCAACCTCCAAAAGTGTGTGCATCCTGCAGTTCTTTGTCAGATGCATATTCATTTTAACATAATAAAAGTTAAGGAAGGGTCAGTGTCAGAGCAAAGATACTCATTATAACTCCCCTAGTCTTTTTTAATGTATCAAACATGGGAGCTTTGCTTTAATTTCAGTCCGGGGGACAAGGGGGAGGAGAGAGAGAAGAGAAAAAAAAAAGGAAAATCTTGCCACAATGCATAACTATTATGCTCTAAAAACAAGAAAACTGCTAAGTCCTTGTAAGACAATTAACACTTGCATTTCCTGCATGAAGAAAACAAGGGGGAAAAGAAGACATCCAAAGAGGGAAATGATCAGGTATTCAACAGAATACCTGATCATCCCACTCCTGACAAAGAGAGCTATGAGTGAAAATCGATTTTTTTGCTGCTTGCTGCATAGTACTGCAAGTCAACACAGATCCCAACTTCTTCCTTCAGATCTACAGATCTGTTTCAGGAGGGATTTTGCACCCATCAGGCAAAGCGTGCCAGCACTGGAGTGAGCAGTGTTATCGGGTGTTAGCTGCAGCACTCTGATACATCCTTGAGAACTAGCACATCATTAGGGATACTTTCACAATGGAATGTGTGGGTCTTAGGTCCATATGCCAGACAAAACTGAAGATGCTTTCAAGAAGGAAATTAAAAAAAGTAACAACTTTTACTAACTGTTCCTTTAAATGCCCTTTCTGCATATGACTTCAGCACTATTACTGATATTTTCAAAAAATAGTTCTGATAAAGCAACTCTGTATGCTCTTCTACTAAGAAGGAAAGAAAGCACACAAAAATCCCACAAAACACCCAAACAACAAAATACACACAACCATGTCTCTTCACCCCAAGCTCCCAAAGTGTAGCTGTTCGAAAAGTGCTCTGTAAGAGAAACTAAGAGGGAACATATTTCTCATTGCAATACCGGGTATAACAAAATCTGAGTGTCTGCACCTTGGGCAGTTATTGTCACCTCTCTGAATCAGCCACAGTTTACATCTTCTTGCACTAACATAAATGACAACACAAGAGCAAGGTGATAGAAAACAGCCTATGTAGCCTCAGCCAAACCCCCCTGTATAGTTCAGTATACAGACTGAACTATATACTGCACTATGTCTAACTCACTGTATATTACAATAAGACTAATATGCTCTATGGAACTACATACAACATAAATGACACATTTTAAACACTGGACTTAAAAGAGATTTCATAATGACCAATATATACATAAACATTGAAACACCCCTGTTCACATGTTGCATTCTAAGCACATTTTAAAATAAATTAGGATTTGCTCTTTAGCACAGTTGATGCGGAACCTGCTCCCCCAGAAGCCACCTTGATGAAGAAAACAGTGAGAGTTCACACTCACCAAGGACTTGTCAGCACAAGGTATCACAGTTCCTGGAGAGAGCTTCGAATTCCCACAGGCAAGTATCTGTCTCAGTGGCACAGCTTCAAGGGCACACAACTGACAACTATGAGATTAAATATGAAACTCCCTGATCACACTGGCATGCAACCTCAGCCATTATTATTTATTATTTGTAAACTACATGGCTGAATAACCCCAGATTTTCTAAGAAAGAAATGATACTGTGGTTTGCATTTTCACAGTGAGTTTGCTGAAAAGCACAAAGACCTATGCTGCTCTTCAGACTTCCTTACCTATGCTGCTAAAAATTAACTACACAGATCTCCCATTTTCCACATCAATGACCCTTGCTGGCATGTCAAGAGACCGCCAATATCATATCTGAGAGTCATCCACTCACAAAAGAATTTGTGGTTAACAACTCTAGATTTTTTTCCTGATGATCAATTTTCACTCCAGAGATAACAGGAAATGTTTCATTTGAAATAACTTTCTAAGGTACAGTCCTACAGAATAACTTTTCAAATTATCTTCTGTATCTATTCTGTGTAAAAAAGCTTATTCCTCAACACTGCTAAGTATGTAAAAGGAAAACTCCCTGTCAGAAGCATCACCTGTCTATTCACAATATACCATCTACTTTGCACAAATTTCCACATAGATCTTTTACATCCATAACCCATCCTCTTTATAAAAGCAAACTACTACAGTGGGGTCTCCTTAAGAGTATCTTTACTAAAAACACATTAAGCTCTTAGTGAAGAATAAAAATTAATTTCAAAGCCATGCTTTGTCTCTGATACAGAGGGAGAAAAAAAAAAGTATTCACAGAAATACTGCGACTGTTAAGATGAACTGCCTTAAATGGTCTAAACACACAACGATTTTGGTTCTCAAGCCCCAAACTCCATTTTTAGAGATTTATAGTATACACAGGCTTCTCTTTCCTAGAATTTATGCACGATACCTGATTTTTATCTAGATTCTCTAGCATCTCCTATTCAATATCTAACTCTGTTTGTGGCTAAGGTTAACACTAACTTTAGAATGAAGCGAATGTCAATACATACAGCTTCAGAAAACAGAATTTCACATTAATCTCAGCTGTTGTGTCTAGAGTTAAAACAGGAGCAGCTGGTGTGCAGAAGGCTCTAATATGTGAGTTATGGGTGCCAGTGGAAGGTGGACTGGAAAGGGAAAGAAGTTTGTTTGTATGATTGATGATAATTTCTTGCCTATCAGTGGCTACTTTTCTGAAACTTCTGTACCAAAAAGTGAAAGAGTATTTTGGTGTGGTTAGCCAGGCTGGTCCTCAGAAGATGCAGTTCCTCAAAATTCCACATCAAGAGGTACAGCCACTCCTCCTACCCTGCACAAGGGTGGCCAGGCCCCACCATCCACAGACTGGCTCCTCCTAGGGCAGATGCATTTTAGTCATGCCTGAGAGAAGGACATGCCAAGATCTCTTTCAGGACAAGAGGCACTGGGCACATGTAAGGTGGTACTGCTCTGGGAAAGGCAGGCTGGCTGAAGCATGAAGTGGAGGTGTTTGGGGATTTATTTTATTGTTATTAGAAACTGATGTGTGATGAAGAGAGTGGAGTCATAGTCTTCATCTACTAACATTCAAGTACATTGTAGTAGTCACCAGACAGACACACAAACCCCTGTATCTCAGGTCCTCCTTGCTATTTAAACTCCTGCCTCATCCTTCTGAAGCTTGATACTCCTATTCACAGTCAATTCCTCCTCCCTGCCCCATCCTGGCTTTTTCCTTTTCACTTTTGCCATGCTGAACACTGCATGCACCTCACTCAGTTTTGTCCCTTCTCAGCCCTGTGATAAGTCTGCATTATATTTCTCCTCCCTGGCTTCTACCCTTCCTTGTCACGCTTTTTCTCCTTTAAAACACGTTGGGTTTGGCCCCTAGTTTTGAAGTTATGACTAAACTGGAAAGTAGAGATATCCAATTTATTTTTAACACGCAAGCTCAAAAACTGTAAGTTTGATCTAGGCTGTGAGGAGCAAATCGTGGGCCCTTCTGATACCCCCTAGCCCTAACAATGTGTTCTCTGTATTCCATTGCAGCCCAGCACATACATGGATTTCTCATCACCCTCCAATGGCTCCTCATTCTTCACTATCTCTTGTCCCCTGTCTGTGAGAGCTCTTCAAAGCTCTATCCTGGGTGTCATATTCTGTATCTTTTCCTCAGGGAGCCTCTTCTCTTCACACTGATACAACTATTACCTGTAAGTAAATGGCTCACAAATCTACATCTCAATACCAAAGTGATCTCCCTCAGTTTAGCACTACACATTTAATAGCACCTCTGATTTGCTGTCCTGGAAGGATGACTATTTGCTTAAAACTAAACTTTGCAGATATTACTGAGCAGCTTGTCTTTTTCCTTTGATGTTATTTTCCTTTTATGTTATTTCCTTTTCTCCATTGTTGTTAAAATTTTAATATGTCTACCTACCAGTGCTGGAATTTTTCATGCCTTTCAGATCCTCCTCCACAATAAAACAAATACATTCAGAAAACATGCTTGTCCTGTCTTGGTCATCTTGATCTACTATAAATATTTTTCTTTTCAGTTCTTCACCACTCCTGTCTTTCTGCACTTGTGATGAACTGAATGACATATATGCACTACACTCCCAGGAACCTGGTGCACTCAGATATCATAAAGTAATCACTTCACAGCAACTTTAATTACAGAAAAAATAAAATGCAGCAGCAGTAACAAAAATTGTTGATCCATATCCTCTGTGACTTCCTTTCCTGTACTGTTAAATTTTTAATTCCTGCCCATTATCCCTAAATTCTATGCCAAGAACTGAGAAAAAGCTCTCACTTGCTGGCTCCTTGCAGTACCAATGATGAACATGTCCTCGAAGTGACATTTAAAAAGGCAACTTGAACTTGCATTGAAAATCTCTTCTTCATATTTGTGCCTGACTCACACTTCTGTTCCTAGATACCAGTTTCCACAAACCCTTTAGGACTCTTGATAAAAAAACAGCCAGTGGGTTCAGAAGTAGGGGAAGAAAGAGGAACACAAAGCAGAATTACAAACAAACTTTATTTCCTGAGAATAAGGGTGATAGTGAAGAGATTATTTACTTACACATTTACACAATTTACTTACACTATTAGTTCCTCCAGTTTACTTTCAGTTAAAATAATTCCAGGGGAAAAGGCAACAATTATCATATTTAAACTCTCATCTTTATGCTTCAGATCTAACTATCTTTTGAGATGCATGAAATGAATGCTACAGATGCAGTATACTCTGCCTTTCAGGAAGCCAACCTGTTTGCTCTCAGTGTTTTCACTGATTTCTTCAAGATGCCAGACTACAAACCATTTCTTAGGGGCTGCTGATGCTCTGCCAACACTAATAAATCAAACATGCCAAGGGAAGCTTTCTAGCACAGAAGTTAAGCAGCACGAAGCAGCTGGTGCCTATTCCAGGAAACTCTCAAGCCCATGTGGCTGCATGCAAGCTGCCTATCAGCAGCCCTTCCTGGAGCATCATAGTTGCTGTTCTCTGCAACAGGACTGTCTGGCACGTTCTAGTCTCCATGAATGTAGGTGTCTAAACCAAGATTACAGACTGCAGTTTGATGCCAGAGATGGATTTTATTAAAATTCCAACTTTCAACAGTTAAATACATGCAGTTCTGCTTCGACATAAACAGTGTTCCAAGTATAAGTAACATCTGGAAAAGGGATCTATTTTCTTGCTATTCAGCTAAATGTCATTCACTTCCAGAGTTTATTATGCTCAGTGGTATCATCCAAGAAAAAAGAAAACAACATCTCTTTCCCTACATTGTGATTGTTTTAATAGCTACAATTTGGGACCAATTTGCAAGAATTACAGCTTCTTCATAAAAGATTTTGTATACGGATTTTTTTTGTTTGTTTGTTTTTTCATACTGATAGACAGTTGAACTAGATGATCACTGTAGGTCCTTTCCAGCTGAACTATTCTATTCTGGTTTGTTTTCTATTTTAACACTCAGATGAAGTATTGAAATGTGAACTCTGGATCTGGTCCTCCTCTAGTCTAGGGTTGCTCCCTGCAGCAATTCCATAAGAATTCTGTTTTCTCAGAGTAACAATAAGTTGGCCTTGCTGTAAACTACGGTTAGAGCTAGAGAACAAAACTGCAGAGGAAAATTATTTTAAACAGTTATTTTAACTTCACGAGTCTGAGGATCCTCATTTAACCAAAGCTGAAGAGCACAGCTGAATCAAATGAAAACTGAAAGAATACTTGCCTGCCTTTGTATGATGGGAGCAGGGAAATTAAGGAAAGTGCAAGGGTGCTTACATTTATGAAGGTTTGTTCTGTGAGCATAAGCACCGAAGCATACCAGCAAATCTTAATATAGGATTTGAATAGATTTCTCTAGCTTTAGTGGGCAACAATACAAAACCAGGAAATGCTCTAGGCAATGTCTATGTAAAACCCACATCAATTGCTTGTATCAGTTAAAAAAAAAAAAGATACATTTAAACTAGTGCCAGTTTGTGAGCAGGCCTTTGATTGAAAGCCATTTGTATTTCACAGAGAAAAACAAAAGCATTCTGAGCCTGATTGTCCCCAGACTTGCACCCATGGCTACCTATACACTTGTATTGCACAGGTTATCACTGCAGAATGGCTCAGTTGCAACTCTTTGTGTGAGAATAAATAGATTCCTAATATGTAAAATACTAGGAGGAAGGAAAGCCAGTATCCAGAACCCAATCTGCATATGTGCCACGTTCCCTCTTTGGTTTTCCTTCCCCACCCCAGTCATGGGACCACAGTTAAGCCACCCTAACCTGGACATGCCAAAATGAGGCAACCCATTTCAACCAGCCCATTTAAACTCCTGCCCTGAACTTTCTATTTTCCATTTTCTCTTCTAAAAATACCTTGACTGCACTTCATTTGTTCTTCTTATCATCTTGCCAATATAAATGCCTGAAAGGTTCAGGGGTTTTCAAGTAATTTTCAATCGGCCTTTTCCCCTTTTCACGTATAAAAGGCTGCTCCTTCATTTCTCTGCTTTATTTTTCTCTCACCTGTTTGTGAACAATCACTTTCTGCCTCGGCCAGGCATACAGAAACAAGCACTGAGCCAAGGCATATTTGCCTTGGGTCAGGCAAACAGGGTCTGTGTGGTCCACCCTTGGCCTGGGGCAGGATGAAAGGCTGACCAGGTCCCCTCACGGTTTGGTGACACCCCAGCTAACCCTCCCTTCATTTGGGAACAATTACCAGGAGTCACTCAAAAGTGGCTTCAAATAAACTTCTTTCCAGAAGCTAAGACAGGCTGCTTTCTCACTGCCAGCACTTGGGAACTGTTTTCTGCTGTCACTTACGCTGCTGGGGACCCAGAGTGCTGTCACAGAGAGAAATCATCCAGGGTTTTCTCCGGGTGCACGATTTGGCTTCCTGGCAGCTAATCCAGACTAGACAGTAGTTCATTCACATGTGAGTTTTTCCTTAAATAAAGAATTAGAACGATTACATATTTGCGTTTTCACTTTGCTCTGTTAATGGGGTAAATTTCACCTTCATTTCATGCTGCTCTTTGCCAGCTCTGCACACTGCATAACAGTTACTCTAAATCCTCCTAAAGGTGTCAGCTGGTGGCTGAATCCTATGGAAAAGTAATTTTAAGGATAGACAAAACTGCAATTTATAGAGACATCTACTCAGACAGTAAAGGTGGAAATGAAAATGGCCTCAAAGCTGCTTTTAATGGCAATGGAATAAATCTGTTTTAGTGATACATGATTGTCCAAGCCTTCCTGTCAGTCTACACAAAAGCATGAAGCAGGCCCAAGTCGCCCTGTTCTGTGTAGGATGTCTGCTCATCAGAGGGGTTCACTGTGAGCTACTCCTGGCTCCAGCTTGGAGACTGTAGCTGTCAGGTGTAAAGAGAGAAAGCAGAGTGAAATTTGCTTACCCGAGCCCTTTTCCAGACAAAAAACCCTGTTTGGTATCATCAGGTGTACTGTGGGCCAAAGGTAAGAACTCCACATCTCAGTCAAAGCAAAGTTCTCACAATCCCTGTTCTCCAATGCTAAATCCTACCCAGAGCTCAAGTAGCTCTTCATTTATTAAACTTCATTTATTTATTATTCTCCAGGGCATTTATTTATTATTCTCCATTATTATCTTCATGGGGCAAAGCCTGTCATAACTAGCTATTTTCCCACCTGCTGCTGAGTTAGAGTGCTACCCAGAAAAGGCAGAGGTGAAATTAGGGGAGAGGTCAGATGGTCAGAAAAGATAACTGTGTCATTGCACTTTCCCTCATCTTCCCAAAAAACATGGCAGGGGTTTTCTATGAAGTGTCCCATTTACATCTGTGCAGGCTGCCAGGGTGGCAGTGGGATGACAGGGGGATTCTCCATGCCAAGTGATCCTATAGAGGAGATCCTGTCACATGGGACTACAGCTGGGGGTAGTGGTGTAAGCAGCATCTTCAGTTTGACAGAGAAGACTTGTGCAACTTCAGGTCTATCAAGGCTTTACATATTGCAGAATCCACACAGTACATTTTTCTCTAGTCTGACTGGGAGGAGAGAGGCTAGGTTGTAAGCTGGACAGGAGGCTGAAGCCTTCCCTTGATCAAAAGTAAAGCACTCATCACACCAAATCAGTCAGCTCTTCCTCTCATATTAGAGGCCACCTTAAAGGCCTCAGCCTTATAGCTTAAATCCTTTAACTAAAACCTAACTTGTCACCTGCATCCTTGCCACAGGAAGAATGTGCACCCTTGACAATGACATCAGCCGCAAGAGACACAGCTGAAGTTGTGCAAGCAAGTGGCTGGGCATTGTCATGCTCTTTCATCACCACTGGAGCTAGGGACATCAGACAAATGTCGGAGCATTGCAGCCACCTCTAACACGGGATCAAATTTGTAGCTTCTCTCTTCAGTCAAAACAGAAAGCATGTTACAGACGAGTGGTAGGAAGTAGAAAAGTCCTCTACACAAACACTATTAAGATTGCTGACGTTGTTACATCATCTAGATAACAGTGATGAATACACTACAAGTCTGGAGACAGGGGAAAAAGTTGTTCTGATGATCAGTTACTATAGTGTTTGGTTTCAGCACTTCTGAGAAGAGGAAAAAAGCTGTATCATACCACAGCATCAAATGGAGTATCATTAAGAAACAGGTAAAACAAAATGACCACATGTGTATGTACAAAAAAAAAAATCTGGATTTAAGATTAGAATATTTAATTTGGCAAGAAGAGACTGAGGCTCACCACATTTTTTGTTCCTGTAGAAAAAGGATGTTATTTTTGTCCCTTGCAATATAACTGAGTTTAGTGGGCCCAACATGTGAAATACCTTCTGGACAGAACTGACTTCATTAAATTAGAAGATAGATGGATGGAACTGTTGAGTTCATAATCATACAACTGCTTTTGACTTCTGTCCAGAGCATGTAGTACTTAGGAAAAGAATGCAAACTGCAAATTAAACCCTCACTTATTCTCAGCAACCTGACAGTCTGGCCCAAGAAATACTGCTAAGTCTGGCAGATTGGGAGAGTGATGTGTGCATCACATGGAGGTGTGAGGAACGCAGCCCACCCCAGCTCATCTCACAGGGCACAGCTGGTGAACTGTACACAAAGAGGGGAAACAAGTGGGTTTGAGGGGAGGAGGTGAGAAGGGGCCTGAAGTAAAACTGGGAGATATTTTGGTTTCCTTCTTATCCTGCTGCTGTTTCAGCCAAGCAGTTTTCATGGCCAACTTATCTGAAAAGTGTTTTTTTTACCAAAACAGTTTTCAGACATTAGAACAAATCCCTTCTATGCATATAATCGGAACTGGAAGTGCTATTGAGTCTTTTCAAGCATTATTCATCACCATCCTTTAAACTTACTCTTTTTTCATTTTCTGTTTACAGCACCTTTGCACCAGACACCTGGCCACAATGAACTGGAAGGGAAGGTGTTCTACCAAGAACACTGGGGCAAACACCAATAAAGCTTCTTCTAAGCATTTGCAACTTTCTTATCTGTTACTACTGTTCTACTTATATATCCTTACTCTTCCTGCCTCCATGCCACTTAGTTTTCATATGGAGCATCAAAAACTCAGATACCTAGACAAATATTCTTTTCTTTAGATTTTTTGCTTCCCCCTAACACCAGGAGCAGGTCCCTGAATCTGATACAGAAATTCCCTAGCCTAGAAACACTGCTTGAATAATTAACATTTCTCTCCTCTAACTTTCTACAGTTCCTTCCTACTATACAGCACACTGTCATCCCCATGGTATGCAGGTGTACATGAGTTCACTGTCAAACCTACAGTGAAATGAAAGGGTCACCCCAAGCCCACCAAGAAAAACACAGGGGTGTTATTCCTCATTCTTCACAACTGAGAAGTTACAAAGAACTAAGAAACTGGGTGAGCATGTTTCTAAATCTAGGTCCAAATTTTAAACCTTGCCAGGCAGCTGTCTGACTAAAGAATACCGCAGGGAAGGCAGGGAGCAATTCCACCACCATGGGTGGAATTTTACTCTAGCAAAACCACAGTGAAGCCACAACTCGATAGGCAAAAATGCTGTTCTAATGGAAGAACTTATTTTTTTCAGGGAACATCTATCACCAAAAGAATTATTTTGCTTTTATAAGCATTTGAAGCACAGAGGCAGGTCCTCAACAAGGACTGAGGCAGTGGGTCTGCCAGAGCAGACTGGCTCATGGTAGCTGCCCCCACTCTCTTCCTATTCCAAGCACAGCTTAGACACAGGGAGGAATGACTTTGGATGGCATAATACTGGTCTAAGTAGCACTGTTTGAAAGCACAAGTGTTTTGTTTAACTATAATACAAATTGCTCACTTTTTTCAGCTGTTCACAACCTCGGTTTAGAGAAATTGTGGCCAGCTGCTCCATAATGGTCCTTATAAGGGTACCAGAAGGCAAACTTTGGTAGAAATCACTGTAAACTCAAAGAAAATCCATAATCAAAATTTTACTGCAAGCTTGTGAGAGGAATAAAAATGGTTCCATTTCAACATCTTTCCAACACTCAGTTTCTAGACTAGCATTTATCTCTAGAATTTTAAAAATTTCTTAGCATCATAGTACTCATAGATTTGTGTAAGACATTTTATACCATAAGCAGAGCATAAGGGCTGATGGCTCCAGGCATAAGGGCTCCAGATCTACTGATGGAGACTGAGACACCTCTAAAGAAATCAAAGCAATAGTTTTAATCGACTAATACTCTTTTCCCTTAATTTATAGATCTCGCAGCTTTGATTCAACATTTAAGTTCAGATTAATGGAATAGCTGCAGTAAACCAAGTCCATATTTCCAAGATTGTGGTAAAAATTAGGGTATAAACCAACATAAGGGTATAAAATAGATAGGGAAAGGTTAAGAGAGAAGCAAGATAAAGACTGAGAACGTGATCTCCTTCTTACTGGGGGGGGATCAAAATGAGCAAGTGATACCTAAATTATCAACACCAAAATCAAGATATGTCTCATCCTAACCCTAAGATTAACGCACTTGAATAATCAGTTTAATGCTGCAGTACAGTCAATCACAAAAACCACTCGTTCAGAACATGTTGGGCAAATTAATCAGACTGTCTACATATTGTGGCACAGAGGCTTCTTTTTTATTAAAATAATTGAAAGTTTACTTTGGATTTTGGAATTTCATATGTCTATTTGAAATATACTTTAGACTTCCTTTTTCTAGAGACTGGGATGTTTTTTGTTTAACAAGCAGAAAAAATGTGATAAACAGAAGAAATACTCTAAAGGGATAATACCATATTACTGGACTCGATTCTCAGGTGACCCAAATGAGAACAGAATAATTGGTTTTAACAAGTTACACTCTCCTATATCACTTAAAGATCTGGCTTTTTTTTCTTGCTGCCTTCTTGCTGTCACTTTTTGCAGTCAGTTTTTGGTTTGGGGCTTCTTTCTTCCCCCCTCCCCATCCAGCTAAACTGCTTAAATATTCAGCTATGACCAAGTGTGTAAGAAACCAAATTTTTGGTTATCTTATATCCTCAGGTTTTTATTTGAGCTGTCAATTATGACAGCCCAGTGGAACCAGTATACAAAAGTCTTTATAGTCCTGTTGGTTCTAGAGTTTAGTCTTCCAACCTGAGAGAGAAAGGTTACATAAAAATACCATATTATTTAATACTCAATAACAAGAATAAATCAAAGATAACAAATACCTTGCTACCTGCCAGAAGATGTGTTAGAGACATAATTAGGAATAAGGATACTCTCAAATACACTAAGCTTCCCCTTGAAGATGGGGCAAATCTGTTTATTCTTCCCTCTGCTGTTTTTTGATCACCATTGTCCTACTCAGGTGAAAGCAGCTTAAATGCCTCTTTATTCTTATTGATCACGGTCCTTTAGAAATTACAGAAAAAGGCTCCCACATTAGTTAGAGTTTTTTTTCTGAGATCAGTCTACAAAGTGAAAATCTGCCTGGCTACATGTTATGGGCAATTTTGAGCCCATTTTCCTTCCCTCTCTCCAGTACCCAGTTAAGCACAGATTAAATATTTGGAACTCCATATCTAAATCATGGTCTTCTACACTGGGTAAAGTTTCCTTCAGATTTTAGTAGCTTCCAAACTCCATGCCTGATAAAGAAGAACTCCAGTTGATGCTACGTAGAGTGGCAAGAAAATAGTATGAGAATACTCTGTGGACAGTGCAATCACAAGGTGTATGAGCCAAACGCATATAGAAGAGATTATGTATGTGAAACAGAGCTGAAACAACAGGCAGTGGTAATCAAGAAATTAGATTTACATCCCCAGACAAAATGCTCTGTACTTCAGGAAAATCTTCTCTCACATTGTCTGGTCTGCCTCTGAGGACATCTCAAACACTGTCTGAAATCTAACATATTACTGCTATAGAACTGGCTCTCAAATATAGCCTTATCACAAACTGATCCAGTTCTTTGCAATTATATTATGTTTCTGTATATCAAGCTGTATGTCCCTGTGAACAAAGGACAAATATCTAAAAATTCTTGGAGTAAGAATTAGTTGCTAAATTGAGATATAGGTATTTTTTATCTGAAGTCTGTGTTATTATCTGAAGTCTAGGATTACTGAAACTAAATCTCCCTTGATATCGCTCAAAAAAACCCCCCAAAAACCTCCACTACCCAGTGTAGGAGAAGCAGACGATTTAAGATTATAGGATTAGGATGTTTTTACTAGTTCTAATTCCTTCTTCATCAGCAACGTGTGTACAGGGTTATTCACCACAAACTATTTGGTGGCCTAGTTAAAAATAGCGGTTTCGCTCCTTTTTCCCAGCAGGGTGGTGTTCACACCACAACTGGTAATAACAGCCTGTCTTGTTAGAGAAACCAAGGACAGGGTAAGCAAAGGGTCTGAAACATTGACCTGGTTAGTTTTCTTTTTAATCCCTTCGGATCGGAAGAGAAAAAAACCCCACTAAACCAGACAGCAACTGCATCATATACAGGAAGAGAAGTCTTTTGCAGGGAAGCTCTGAGCATGCAAGTTTTCGTTCTTTTTCATCTTTCACGGACCACTCACAAGTATCCCACAAAAAAATGAGATTTATGAGAGAAATGGACATTTCAGGAAAACAGGTGCCTAAAAATAGACTGATATTTTCTGAGGTATTTTTAAAATGTTAAATCATACAAAAACTTGCAGCAGAAAAAGCCCCAGACATTTATATTGCATAATTTTCTTAGTTATATAATACATATTACATATATAATAAAAATACATTGCAAAAAAAAAAATCAGGCAATTTTTCAAATTCAAAAAGAATATTTAAAGCAAATTTAACTTTTGAAGCCTAACAGCTAGTAAGAGGACTGAGGAATAGTCTCAAGGTACTTAGTGTTATGAGACAATTTGCAGCATGGCACTTGATGTCCAGGGATGTCCACTTAAAAGCAAAATAAAGTTTTGGTCAGTATTTTTTTTCTTTCCAGTAGCTGGGAAACAAAGCACAAAACAAATGACAAGTAAACATTCAGCCACAGGAAGCCATTAACAACAGTGGGCACCAATTAGGGCCCAGCAGGTATCCTTTACACCGCCTGGTGCTCTAGCTCCTCCTCAAATACTTTGGCATAACACTTACAAACTCAGGCTTAGGAAACAACAGGCTGTTTCATTTACTCAGCAATTTGTAGCCACATATTCCTGCTGATAGGCCCATAAACCTGTTTGTAGTCTTCTTCTGTTTCCCTTCAAGTTTGTGTCATTAGAAACTACAATTACTGTCTGTCCAAAGAGAACACTCTTCAGGAAAGAAAGTAAAATTGAGATACTGTGATCCTTTTCCTCTTTGTCTCTCACTCCTTTTCAACTTCTCTTTTGGAGGACAATGCAAAACTCAACGGCTTAGGTCAGGAAAATGGATTCACAGAGAAAATATATGTGAATTCTCAGATTTTTCCAACAAGAACACTATTTTTTCTAATCACAACCTTTCTGGTAGAACAGACTGAAAAGGATATTGTTCTTTAAATTAAGTTAAGGTCTTCAACAATTAACAAAGTGACAAAAATATACTCTACTTCAGCCAAAAACATGGCATGAAATACATTCAATTTTGAGATCCTTATGCCAACTGAGAGATATTTTGTATCTACTATGTGAAGAACCTCAATAAATTACCCAACTTTTTAAAGTGCCTCATAGACTGCACCTCACATCTTCCCTGAGGAAGTACAGAGTTTTACTGAAATGTGACACAAAATAAGATTCTCACTTTTGCACTGAGATTGTAAGATACAAAATAAAAAAGCTGGTTGCAATCTCCCAACCCAAAACTTCACAACCTGCCGCTGTTTTTCCACAATCAAGTATTTTCGCAGCATTGTAGCACTGCAAAGAACACAGGAAAGTACGAGTCCAGCCCAGAGAACTGAGAGCTCTTTCCAGTGTGTGTCATGACATAACACAATATGGGTGAAACAATCCACTTCACTAAATTAACCTTGTCTCATCAACCACCCACAGCCAGGGTGCTCTCACACATGCCATTTCTGCTTCCATCATCACTGCTAGATGAAAGTTAACCAAATAATCATCAGTTGAAGACCTATAGTTTCTCAGTGCTTTTGGCATTACAAGACAACAAGGAAAGCAGACCACGAGGGTGCTAATTGAGAGCTCTCCATGTCTCTCTTTGATTTTCCTTAATTTTTAATAATTTTTTTCCCATTTCTGCCATTTCAAAAATTCAAACATCAGCAGATGAGTTAGTTTCCAATAGTACTATATTTTAAATCCTCACTGGCTTTTGGCAAAGGTATGCCCAGTTATCCATGCCCTTGCTCCCTCCACTGCCTTTGCTGACAGTTCTCACTGAAACTCCCAAATCCTGCTCATCCAGCAGCATGAGAGAGCTGTGCAGCCTCTGCATGCAACAGGCCCCCCAACCTGGACTGAAAATCATCTGTGACCAGGATAAACTCTGCAACAGAGTTCTCAGAGCATCTATCCAATGAGTTTTGAACGATAACCAGCTATATGCCTTAAGCCTTCTGACATGTGTCTTGGTACTGTCATACAAGTGTGTGGTATAGAAGTGTCCTTATCATTCCCTGATACTGGCAGCCTAGAAACCAGAAGGATAATTGACAAAAACCCCCACAGTCCCTGTGTGTACCCATGGCTCACCTGTCCAGTGCTCATGCCACAAGAAGTGTCTAGGACCTACCAAGTACTGTGGCAGCACTAAGTTCTCACTGCTGTTGCTTTGCAGCTCAGTGCTTCAAGGAGACCATGGAGCCACCAAAGTTGAGAAATTCAGTACCTGTGTGGTTCCTCTTGGCTCAGCAGGGAACCAAGTGCTGAAGAGTCTGCATTACTGTTTCCTGGCATGCCGGGACAGGAGAACTGCTTCACAGAAGTTAGTGTACCAAAACAATTCAGGCACTGATGTTCCTCAGCAATACAGAAAAACTACAGCTAGGGAAACCTGAGTTTGCCCAACCAGCTTGCCCTTTTCCATAGATCTAGACTTATCAGAGAATTGAATTGAGTGGACTCTGCTGAGGTGCCACTCCATGAATACATGTGAACTCAAACATCCTCCTCCACAGCTAAAGGGATAGAACTATTGTGGACATTTACTGATTTTTCAGAATAAGGTTTATTTCTTCCATTTGATATCAGCCTAGATTGGCCTTTCTCAGGTACCAAACTAGTAGGAGTTTCACTCAATCACAGTAAGAGCTTCCCTGTTCCTCTGTGTGAAGGGAGTTGTTGTGCCTGCTTAACTTATCCGCATACATACATTTCATCTTGCTACTTCTCTGAGAGAAATTTGGGACACAAAATTATACATTTAAGTACTGATCATTAAAGTGTACACAAATCCATACACAAAACACCAAGTAATAAGAAAGGTATTATTTGTACGAGCGTGTGCATATATATAAGCAATCCTTTCAGCACTAAGAAAACATCTTTGAAAACCACATCTTATACACTGAGATCAAATGAGGTAGTCTCCCTGCTCTATAGCCACCTAGAAATCAGGTGGCTTGTCCAAGCCAGTCATCGAGACTCCTTCTGTAGTCAAGCAAGAGAGATAAGTGTCTCCAGATTGCCATTTATCCCATTCTAGGATAGGTGAGTAAAACAGGTGAGATGAATCACCCTGGCATCGCCGTCTGTGAGAGGAGGTGGGGGGAGGGTGGGAAATTACTTCCTAGATTACTAGCTTAGGAGAGATACTTAACTTTTAGCAGCTAAGGTTAAGAGGAATCCCATGCTACAAGATCAGGCAGGATTATAATGATTCACACACTTGTGAAAAATCACATTATATCTGGGCTCATGAGGAAAGTAAAAATTTAAATTTCCCATGGAAAAAAAAAATCATCTTAGACTCTCTATCATTCAAACTCTAGATCACTGAGTCTATTATAGTCAGAGATTTGGGGATGCTTTGTGAGTTTTCCTAAAGACATAAGGTTCATACTGTTGTATTTTTCCCAAGAAAATGAGATTCACATTCCAAATGGTAAGAAATTATTTGTTGCAAACCTGATAGCCATTTAAATATGACAGACACATAAGAAAAATCTGAAACATTTACTGGGAGCACGTTACTGAGTAAAGCACAGATCGTTCAGTGCTAGCCAAAGGGAAGGGTGGGAACACAGCATCACCCAAGAGATCAGAAATGCAGCTTAACCCAGAGGAAGAACTTGTTCAGCTCACTGCTTCTATTCATCTGACACCACAGTGTCAATTAGAGACAATAGTTTTTCCACATCTGTTGTTCTCCAGGAGTTCAAGGTTCTGTTTAAGTTTTGCACAATATTCATGCAAACAGTAGGAACAGCTATTTTTAGTAGTATCTCTCAGTGATACCTCTTCCACTGCTAAAACCAATAGCACTATTTCTCCCTGCCAGCTAAGTATAGTAAATGTGAGTGTTTACTACCTATAAATGTAGGTAATTCCACACAAACAAAAATCTCAGAACAAAAAACTGCTCAGACCAAATGGACACAGTTCGCAAGTTCTTTTAAACCACTAATATTTACATTAAATAGGGAGCAATATTTAATACTTTCATGAAATTCACACTTGGCATTCTTGCAAGGCTAACTGTTAAAGAAATTGAAATTTCAGGCTTGTACTAGTAACATATGTAATTTCAGTCACTGGGTGCCCAGTTTCTCCCTGCATGGAAAAAACAACACACTACATCAGAAGCCCTGGATAAACTAAACCCAAAAATGTTTTGCTCTGCTCATTCCCTACTGTCACCTCCTTTCAGATTTTCCCTTCTCACGTCAAATATTTACAAAATGAGTAAAAAGCATAAAAATTTGATTAAGTGAGCACCAGATCAAAAGTGGCACTAAATTCTAGATGTCAGATCCTGATCTCACAAATCAAGTAAAATGTAGACATAAGATTTGCCCTTCTCTGCATCGCTGTGGCTGCTTGATACGATTCACAGATACTTTACCAGCACTATATTGATACTCAGGTGTTAATAAGTAACTGTCACAGTCACAATTGAAACACCGCCCTACATATAGTGATTCATATTTTGTGTTCCTTTAAATATAACTACAATGCTGTCATGCTTACAATCTTACTGAAATCCAAAATGGGTGAGGAAAATAGCAAAAGCTTTCATTTCCTTGTTAGTTTACAACCATTTCACCTGTCTTATTCCAGAGTCTGGTGCTGCATTCCAGTAATGGAAGCACTGGGAAGGCTAGAGAGGTGTAAAAAGACCATAAAAGAGAAACACCAGGAGACACCATGGAGATCAACAGGTCACACACTACAGTTTTACAGCCCCAGTTTCCAATGATGCTGGCTCACAGACAGCAGACAGTCATAGCCTGGACATCTGCAGGCAATGAGCAGAGCAAAGCAGTGCCTACGTTGTATACACCCACTTGCTTCTACTCTCCATAACCCATTACATGTTCCTACGCAGCAACTATGACATTTGGGTTCAGAAAGGTGGCAGATTTGAAGCATTAAAGCACATACTTAAATGCCTTGCTTCACTGCAGACATACTTGGTGGGGGCTCTCCTCATACCTGCTAAATTCAACAGAGAAACAGATGCAGGTTCCCCACTGGACCACGATCCAGCTCTCAGTTTCCCCTGCAGTCAATTTTCCCCCCTTTCTCTTCAGTACTCCCCAAAATTTTTTCTTCTGAAGAAAGCAGCTGAGAAAAAAAAAAACAAAATTATCACCCTTTGCTCCTGCAGACCTTCATTTTGTAACACAGACTGGCACAACCAGCCCCGCAGTCTTTAGGTTATTTTATTTGCTCAAAATATATAGCTGTCAATATTAAAAATGAGTGATTATCTGCTAGCATACCAAGGAATTACATATCCAAGGTAAAGATTTTAAGTCCTAATACATTTTTACAGACTTCATCTTTACAAATAACAAGGACCAAGAGTTTCACACCTCCTAAGATGCACTACAGACACATTAAGACTAATTAAATTAACAGAATCTGGGTGCACATCTCTGGTCACACTTACATTAGCACCACACAGAGAAAGCTGAACCTGCAGAATGCAGGGCAGTACCGAGGACCCAGCATCCACTTTGGGTTTTTTACTTTGAGCAACCTCTAATCTGGATCTGTGGACCAAAACACCCGCTAGCAGCTGGCACGTACAAGGTAAAGCATATCCTACATCCATCCATGCATCTGACCTCAGCCTCACTTGTGAGCTGACAAGTACCAAGGGGGGACAACCGGAGGCTGACTTAAAAGTGCTACATATTTGAGGTAATCAGTGCTAAAGACTTTTGCTACATAAATATTGACATTTCAGTGTATCTCAAGTACTTCCAGGCTTAAATGGTAGGGATAAAGCTGATTTGAAGTTTCTCAGCAACCCCAGTTACTTATTTAAATATGCTTATTTTCATCACCACCGCTGTTTTCCTTCTGTGTACCCAAAACACTCCAAGGCACACTATGGCCATGCAGACATGCCTGCAAATGAACATGAGTCCAGTTAGACATCTACAGGCCTTTACAACAAAAAAAGCTGAGCTAATTTCTACAGATACGGTCTCCTCCACCAAAAGATCTTGGGCAGAAAAGAATTGTTGGGTTTTATTTTTTAAATTTAATTTTATTTCCATATTTGCATTAAATCCATGTATATGACTTATTGTGGAAATCACACTTTAAATGAGCTTAAAATACTGGAAGAGAAGAAAATTTGAGCTGTTGATTCTTTTTAGACTTAGAGGCCCCCATAACAGAGTTGACAAGGCTACAAAAGTTCAACCATTGCGTGCATGCAGACTCCAGCAGTGGAAGTCTGCATTTTCCAGTCACCCATGTATTTATTTGACATTACCATACAATGGGAAATAATGCTAGGAAGCTCTGAGCAACAGTATGCAAGGAACTCCTGTAAAAAGAAGCATTAGCATACTTTTACAAATCTTTTCGACAACAATAATTGGATACAGTACCTTTTCCAGACCTATTGGCACATGAGTGTGGGAAGAGCTTGCTTGGAGGCTGCTGGTGCCAGTTCTGCAGGACAGTTACCAGCAGGCAATTCAGGGAACACTTCCACTGGCAACTGCAAAGCAGGAAAATAAAGGGGGAAAATGTTTTGGAGAAAAATAAATCTTGAAGAACAAAATACAGACTTTTGGTGGTTTGAACAACATAAAGCTATTGGAAACTGTCTGAACTGTAAAATTAGATTTATTTAAAGGACACAAATAGCTGGTTTGATTTTAAAAGCACTTCAGCTTCCATTGCCAAATGAAATTTTCTCAATCCTCAAGCTTTAACAGAATTACCCAACTTTTTTTAAACAATTCCTCACAATTCATAAGGCACATACGAGAACTTCGCTAGGCATCAGAAAAAACGGTGCATGCAAGGATCTATCCAATTCCCTCCCCAAGTGCAGCTCTCATCTTGCTTTATAGAAATGCCACCTTGAATAAGATTACCATCCAACAGTTACACCTCATTCTCTGTATCCTTCTCCCATGCACAAAGTGCCATGATTCCTGATAACTTATTCAAATTATTCTGGAGCCCAGGCCAGACTCTCAGGTGTAACTTTTTGAACCAGCTTGGACCAGGAAGAGTTAGGAAATGCACTTTTCCACAGCCAGTTGCCAATGGCTCCCAAAACAACACAAGTTAAAAACCAGTAATAGTCAAATGATAGTCTGACTACTAGTGCAGGGAAAGATATTATCAGAGGTGTGTATAAGCTGACAAATACTTATTTATCAAATTTCTTTTCTGCCTGAGAAAATGATCAGGGTGTTTCTCTATCTGCCTGGAAAAAGGACGGTGCTTAACTAGCATGAGACTGCAGTCTACTTGACTTTACAACTAGAACAGTCTCTGTCTGAGCACCAAGCTGCACTGGTTTAGAAAACACTCAAATGCTGAATTTTAAACTTGTGCAAGAGTCTCATTTCAGTTTAATAGTGACTTATATTAGTTCACCCTAAATCCAGTGCTTACTAACATAAGCTAAACAGAGCAAATTCTAAATTACAATGACTGTTTAAGACAAAGTTTTTCCACTGCAATATCTAAGTCAGTATTAAACTAATCCGAGGTAATTTTAGAGGTAATTTTGTAGTATATATAAAGCCCTAAAGAATTCAGAAACAATTATGTTACTATTGTTCATACAAATAAAACAAAACTTGTAACACAGTGCAGCCTTTGTAGTTCTTCCTTCATAAGCTTTTGATAAAATAAGTGAAAATAATCTCTACTCAACATTTCCCTAACCTTTACCTATAAAGAAAGAAAGCCCCAGATGAGTCAATGCTTTTCAAATTGATTGATACTTTACACAATACAAAATTAAGATTCATATGTCACGATTAAGGCAGTTCTCTCCCAATGGTGACTGTGTCACCCTAAAAATAATTCAATGCAGTATTCCCCTGTTAAGTATAGAGAAAAGTGTTTCCTTTAGAAGAGGAAATTCTCCTAAGGAAGTTGTTTTGAGCTAAATAAAAGTTCAGGATGAAGCCAGCAAAAGGTGTGAAGGATTTCTCTTTGATTTCTCAGCTTGTGTATTTGGGCTCAGACAGACTACATTTTATGCACATATTAATAGGATGCTAATAAGCCCACAACTCTATTTTAACAGGGAGCTGTAGAGACAACCCGATATGTGGCACCAGATATAATGGCTGTCTTAAGCAGGAGATTTATTTCCCTCTTGCCCAGGGAGTGAATTGGACTACATACTTTTTATTACAAGTTCAGATGGAAATGTCTTGCAAAGTTAGGCTGCTACTTTTGTTGGAGTGTTCCTCGGTTAAAGTAACCTTCAAAAGACTGAAATAGAAGCCAAGCCTTTTAGAGTAACTAGGAGCAGCTTTTGCTCTTCACTGGTAATCTTACATGCAAAATAAGGCCACTGAGTTGCAAACCCCCGTAAATTACTAGGTCATGAAAACAATCCTGATATCAAAAGCACAGAAACTGGCAGCATGTATTTAAACAGCTTGCTGCATCTCATAGAAAACTTTGAGAGATCTTATCTAGTTGTAAACTTCAGAGGTATTTCAAAGTTAAATCTTTTAGGTTTTTTAAACACCTGAAAAATTTATAAAAGTGATATAAAGAGTAATAAGAACTAGTAAGTAAGACTAATCTCAACCATACGTTTATCCTAATTTGCAGCTACCATTAAAAAAAAAAAATCCAAAAATTACATCTAGTATATCTGGTGCCACATATCCTAAAAATTAATTTAAGTACACATTCAAACAAGTCTTCCATACACTTTCTCCCCCAAACAAATTTGGTTTTCGTCATTTCAACTTTTTTTTTTTCCCATATTTCAAAGAGAGATTAGGACAACTTTTCTTTCATCATCAGACACTTAAAAAAAAGGCCTTTTGCTTAAAAATCGCATGCAAAACAGAATTTAAAAACAAACAAACAACAGCAACAACCAAAAACCCCCCACCAAAACAACAATGAGCAAGTGATTTCCATTTGAATTTGAAACAAAAATCCTGGAAAAGTGTGATTGTTCTAAGCTTGTTGACACAGAAGCTTCCCCCTTTTATCTACGGTTGTTTTAATGCAACTCTAAAAAAATCATAACAAGGATTTTTGTTGTTGTTTAAAAACCATCTACACGGCTTAGGCATTTTATATTATATTTTTTCAATATATATTCTTATTTCCAATCTGGTCAATTGCCCAGCACGTACATATGCAGCTGCTAGTAAAACTGTGTGAAATATCTTCTATCCCAGGAAGGTTCTCAGCTTTAAATTTCTTTCTATCAGCTCAAGGCTGTACTGACAATCATCTCAGCAGTCAACAGAAAAAAAATGGACAATTGTCAATCATCAGTTACTCTGTCAGAAAGAAGAAATTCTTGCAGACTTTCTATTTTTAAATGTGAAATAAATTAGTTCTGAAATTACAAAGTAGTTTATTAATTTGAATGTTGACTAAATGGGATTTCCCTCACCTTTCCTGTCATTTCTACATGGGAAGTTTCATGTGTTCACTTGACCTTCTCCTCAAGAGAATGAAAAAAGGAGAAGCAAAGTGCCACACGATGTCTCATGACTGCTTTGTAAATTATTCAAAATGCCCTTGTGTCCATGTAACTGGCTTCAAAGGACTCATAAAAGTATCCAAGCACATTCTGAAATGAGGCACCCCACACTGCTCCAAAGGGGCTGTTCCTCACTTACACTACTGC
This sequence comes from Lepidothrix coronata, assembly GCF_001604755.1. NCBI lineage: Eukaryota > Metazoa > Chordata > Aves > Passeriformes > Pipridae > Lepidothrix > Lepidothrix coronata. The sequence continues at coordinate 776,758 of NW_016690222.1, read as the reverse complement.
AGCCACCACGGCACAACAGTTTATACACTAAGATGTTCTTTTGTAAATCTCATCTGCTCACATGATCTCTGTGCTGGAGAGGAGTCTCTCACCCTCCTCTTGCTGGAAGCCTAGCCTTGAGAAGGCCAAGTAGGAAGGTCCAGAGCTTCAGGCATCAGATTCGCTTGCAGAGGGAGGAAGACAACTCTAGAGGACGGTCATAGTATATTGAAGCCTGTGCCCTGATGCTTGTGTGTCTGGTTACAGTTATACTGAAAGAATAGCAATAAGACAAGTAATTACTATTATCTCTTGCAAACCTACTTCTTTTTTCTGGCTATGTGACCTAAAAAGCCAGTGTCGAGAGAGGAACCTTTAAGTCTTCACAAAATGGGCAAGCCATAAACCAGAGCTCAATCTATTGTGTTGTTACGCATGCTGCATACAGATATAGATACATACACATACAAAATGGTGGTGCAACGTACAAAATACATATAAATACACTGCTGGTTGCATTCTGTACTGTAAGCTGTGAGATTTGAAGAGCACGCATGTCTGCAGAACCTGAGCAGCTGTCCTCCATCACTTTGGGAAGCATTCAGATAATGCTCCAAAGCCATCTTTTCTTCCTTGTTCAAGGACTACCTTTTGAAACAAGTACAGTCTTTATGACCCTCTGCCTAAAAGCATCCTCAGTCTCAAGGAAAGACAGACAGAGAGAAAGACAGACAGACAGAGAGAAAGACAGACAGACAGAGAAAAAGACAAAAACAGACAAAACCCCACAAGTTACAACAACTTGGCTTATTTGATCTGGGTGGGTTTTTTTCTGTCCATATTTCAGAAGACAGATGTCATCAGGGTATAAAAAGATAATTTATGCAATGTCTAGACTTTAAATCCTGGAGAAAAGAAGTGGAAATGTTTTTCATTATTTACAAATTCAAGCACCCTCTGTTTGGAGACCTCCTTCTTTCTTTGTTTTTTATTCAATTTTGCTTTTCAAAGGGGCTTCAATCTAACATTCAAACAAAAAAACAAATCCTAAATCTATTCAATTGTCTTATAGTATCCCGTAGATATTAACCACGCTTTGCTGATCACTGCAAGGTTTGCCAGTTATAGGTGATGAACTTTGTCTCTCTTGCCCTATATTGACTGTCAGACTGTCATTCCTTTGATTTTTTAATTCCCCCTCTGTCAGGACTAGGCTTCTTTGAAGATATGAGCAACAACAGACATACTGTGAACTGGGAGGGAAAGCCAAAGCATAAGAAAGATGAGAGAGCATATCTGAAGTATCATACATCTGTTTTGCTTCACTTGTTTTGACTCTGGCTGGATGCCAAGTGCCCACCAAAGCCACTCTATCACTCCCCTCCTCAGGTCAGGGAGAGAAAATACAATGAAGTCTCATGGGTCAAGATAAGGACAGGGAAAAATCACTCACCAGTTACTGTCATGGAAAACCAGACTTGACTTGGGGAAATTAGTTCAATTTTTTTAGCACTCCTTCTTTCTCAGGAGGAGGACTCCTTGCACTCTTCCTCTGCTCCAGTATGGATCCCTCCCACAGGTGACAGTCCTCCATGAACTACTCCAAGGCGAGTCCTTCTCATGAGGTGCAGTTCTTCATGATCGTGCTCCAGTGTGGGTCCCTTCCATGGGTGCAGTCCTTCAGGAACAGGCTTCTCCAGCATGGGTCCCCCACAGGGTCACAAGTCCTGCCAGCAAACCTGCTCTTTTCCCATGGGTAGGATCCTGCCAGGATCCTACTCCAGCATGGGCTTCTCACAAGCCTTCAGCCTCCTTCAGGCATCCACCTGCTGTTACATGTTACATCCACAGGCTGCAGATCTCTGCTTCACCATAGATCTCTGTGGGGTGCAGGGGAGTACCCTGCATCACAAGCTGCAGGGGAATCCCAGCTCCAGCATCTGGAGCACCACCTTCCCCTCCTTCTTCAATGACCATGGTGTCTGCAGCACGGGTTCTCTCACATATTCTCATTGCTCTCTCTGGCTGCAATTACTAGGACACAAGTATCATCATGCTGGGACCTCTGGACAGGAGAGCTGCCACCCTGAGAGACTCACCACCACAAAACACGAAAAGCGTCGCCACCTAGTAAAGGTCCAGATCATGTGGTTGCAATGGGGGAAATCAGATTGCTGACAGTGCTGCTGCAGCCTGTCAAAGACCCAACACACAAATAATGCTGCAGAGTTACAAGCAAAGTGAAGCACCACACTTCCCAGCACACTTCCCCTTGCCTCCTCCGTTTGGTTAGTTCAGCTCTTACCTACTTCTTCGCAGTGCTTGGGCATCTGTGAGCCCCCCAAAGGCTTAGTACAAGATTATTCAGACAGAATAACCCTCAGTACAAATTATGAGCACCTGCCCACGATGAGATTACAAGGTGCTGTGGCAGAAGTGTAGCTGTGCCATTAAAACACGAGTCCCACGCCATGCAGACTGTTAGTCCCACAAGCCAGGCTGCTGAAGGCTGCTGGCAGGATGAGTCAGCCCTCAAGAGTCAGCCAACACAGGCTGAAGAGTTTAGTCTGAGCTAAAATGTAAACACTTGTGCCATGATATCTTCCATAACAGATGATAAGTCATGGTACCACCTTCATGTTTCTTCCCCTCCCTTCCTAATTGACTAAATAAAGAATTTATCAGAAACTGGTCTATTTTTTTAATCTATGTTTCAGTATATTCCTTGTACAGTTTATATACTGGGAAAACTGTACTAGTTCTTTTAAAAAAGTTTCCAATTCAAGTAACGGCACACAGCTTGATTAACTCATTATTCATCCATGGAAACTATGGAGTTAAACTGAATTTTCAGTTAAAGACAGAAATGAGGAAGCAAGAATAAGAACATAATACATTGCATACATTTAGTTGTGCTATACTCTGCAAAGAAACGTTTTAGCAAATGTTGCAGCAATCGTTTAGGATATCCCATTCCATCCCATATCCAAGTAAGTTTTGAAAGCAAACAATGTAAGATAGGGAATGAAAAGTCTTGATAGAAGAAACTTAAAAAAACTCAAACAAACAAAAGAAAAAGAAAAAAAACCAACCAACCAACCAACCAACCAAAAAAACCAAACCAAACCAAAACCCCACAACAAGTCTGACATTTGGGTTAGATTTTCTTGGTTTGGTTTTCAGAATTTTTATTAATAAGAAATTGAAAGCAAACAAAACCCCAAAATACATCCCACCAAACAAAATCTTACAATAATAACTGTAATAAATCTTCAAGCCAAATGCTCGGCTTGGCACAGGAGCACTGAGTTTGGATGCTACAGTATCCATTGGATTTGTATGAGACTGTTCAGAGGGGCACTGCTAACACTGTGCAAACTTTTTGTTATATATTTTCTCAAACATTGAGACCAAAGTTTTCAGAAAGAAAAAAGACCGTAATGGCTTCAGACACCTAGTTAAGCAGCCTGTTTCTGAAAAGTGCTGATGATCCAGGAGCTCCTACTCACTTCAAAGTGTAGGATTTGGGGATGTTTGTTGCTTTAAGGTTTACGGTCTCTACGTCTTAACTGAGAGACTCAAGAAATTACAACTAGTAGCTCATCTCCATTAAAATTAGAAAGAAGTGCTAGACTGATTTGTGGCATCTATTTCAGAGGCAAACACGTTCATGTCTTCACTGACCCCGCTGGAAGAATAAGTAGTGTAAAGAAATGAGGATACCCCAGGGAAAACTTTGCTAAGGGGCAACAGGGCACCTCAGCACAAAATCCTTGAACTGACAGAAGCCACAGCACATGAGAGAGAGGACAAGAACTGTTTCTGCCTGCAGGCTAGTTGTAAATGAACAAAATTCAGCTTACTGCTCCAACTGTATTTCTGTTAGCAAGCCAGCTTAACAAGATTTTGTAAAAACAGAATCACAAGCTGGGCAATAACAGTCCGAGACAGCATGTGGAAACTCATAACTAGACAAAATAATACCATCAGGAGCAAAAACCTTAATGCATACGGGGGGGGGGGGGGGGAGAACCCCTATCAAGTAATAAAGCTGTTGTGCAGCCAAGCTGACAGATCAAAGCTACAACCTGTAACATTTAGACACTGATGTCCACAGGTATTTTGTGGAGTGGCATATCACCCAAATAAATGTGCTATTTCACTCCAGGCAGGATTGTTCCCCAGTGCTTCCCAAAAATATGGCATGTTTCACCCACGAAAATTTTGGAAAGCCTTTCTCCTCTTCTGAGGAAAAGAAAGAATATCAACTGCAAAGAGTAAGAGTCTGTAAAAGAATGTCACTGTTAGCAACCTGAGTGACAGACAGGAAGGAGATTTCCACAATTGGCATTTGGTGAATTGCAAGCCATAAAAACTGTTTGGAGATTGCTGGGTTGTCTGCAGTTTCTAGTTACAGCAGTTTAATTCAGTGTGTTACTAAAAGATCGTATTTTGTTTATATTATTTATTTCAGAATTTCTTCATATATCAAAGTAAAGCAAGAAAACAGAACATCACGCTTCTTACTAGGTTATTTTTTCAGTGACTGCGTAACTAGAAAAGTGGTTTTAATATCTCTCATATCTTTGCACCTATCACTGGAAAAAATAATTACTCTTGTAGTTACTGTTGTAAACTGCCTTCCTTTTGCCTGATATATTTTGCTTTTATTGTGTTTCATGTATAGTCATTATTTACTGCTTTTAAACCTGCTGAGTTGTTATTATTATAATGCATGAATTGTTCAAAGATATATGCATCTATGCCAAAGCTGCATCTTAATAATTCCAGTCCTCTGTGCCAATTGGCCCATTTTAGCTGAACTGGAGACAGAAAATCCTTTCCTGCACCAAGAAAACATTCAGAGGAAAATATAAATAAAGTTTTTCTAAAAACAAATTTCTTCTCGTAATTCAAAGAATTTAATACATAAATATTGGCTACCCCTTCTGCCCAACATTCTCCTGCCTCCTAAACTTCACATTTTTTTCCTTCTTTTGCTGTTCAAAATTTTGTTTGATGCTAAAAATCAGACATTGAGATCTGAATTCTCTGCCTTTGAACTTCCCTATTCAGCAAGTGCTGGTAGCAGTCATAAATAGCAGTTATCTGGCTGTAGAGATCCTAGTACATTTTAAGCTGGCACAGGGGGAGGAAGGCAGGGCGGTAGGTGTATCACTAATTTACCCATGACAGATTTTTTTTGTTGTTAAACATATGTATTTTTCATCTTTTAATCAACATACTTATATAAATCCTGGATAGAAGGAAAATAGAAGGAAAAGCTGAAGGGACTTGAATTGTTTAGCAAGTTGAAACTGTTTAAATAACCCCTTTGAAATGTCATTTCACATATTTGTTTTATTGTGTCCTTAAAACTGAAGAGACAGACTGCTCTGATATATACCTAACAAATCTACCTGCATTACATAGTTAAAAGAAACTACTTAATGCAACAAAGAAGATAAGGCATAACTTTCCTCTCCTCATAGTGCTACAGACCTCTTTAGGAGCACAAAAATACTAACACTTTTATTAGACGCAAGTACCAGTTGACTAATTTGGAAATCGAGACGTTCAGTGCACAGAGCAACGAATATGAGCAAAACCACCTTGTACAGAATACTTTACAAGTATCGTAAAGCACAGGCCAGTAGTAACCGCTTGAAGGAAATGTCCATACCGGTGGTGGCTTTTTTTCCTGGGGAAAGGGGAAGGCACCAGCAGATTTAGTCCAAGAACACTTTTCCTTTCTCAGTGTCTGGAAGCCTCTTCGCTCTAAACTCACCTTGAAAGAACCTGGGCAAGAGGCTTTAATTTTTAGCTGCTGGCATGTGCGATTATTTGCACACTTTCCAACTCTGGACTACAAATACCAGAGGGCAGCAGGGTTTTCCAGCTGTACGCAACTGGCAACTCCTGCAGGGCCCCAGTAGATGGCAACATTGACCTGAGTGTCCTTCAGCACCCGCCCGCCTCCCCTGAGCCCCGGCATCCGCCTGCCTGGGACCTGCACTCTCTTCAAGGGGATTTGAGTGATGCCTACGGCTTGTTCCTATATGCTGCCCGAGTCTCTGGGAGTTTGGACCATTAGCTGCCTTAATGTACAGAGAAGTGACTTCAGCTGCATAATATGCCAAACAGAGATGTGGGATCAGAGAAATAGTAAAAGGAGGAAAAGAAAAGCCATAGGAATCAGCTTTCTGAAAGAAAAGTACATTCAAGCTTCCAACAGAATTGTAGAATCATAGAATTGTTTGGGGTGGGACATTTCATCCAATCCCATTGCAATGAGGAGGGACATCTTCAATTAGCTCAGGTTGCTCAGAGTCCTCTCCAGCCTGACCTTGAATGTTTCCAGGGAGGAGGCATCCACCACCTCTCTGGGCAACCTGTTTCAGTGTTTCACCATGCTCCTTCTCAAAAACGTCTTCCTTATATCTAATCTAAATTGACTGCCCTTCATTTTCAAACCATTACCCCTTGTCTATCTCAAGAGGCGCTGCTAAGAAGTTTGAATACATGGTGTCTTTTCAACTGCATACAATTACTGTCTCTGGCACTACAGAATTATAGCTGTCATATTACTGCATGCCATTGTCCTGCAAATGACATGATGGTACTTGAAGAAAAAGCACATTTCTTGTAGTTATTAGCAAGGCATGAGCTGAGACCCATATGTGTCAAACTGCACCCTGATGAAGTAAACACCAAAGCTGAGCACTAACCATAAGAAAATATTGAGTGTATGCCACAACACTCACTACAAAAGCTTTTTTAAAAAGTGTCCTCTGACATAACACATATTTGCATATGCTATTATGCAAGAAAATACTGTTGAATACTATCCCTCTAATGTCTAGGTTAATCAAGGCCAACTCTAATGTGACACACAGGTGATATATATTCCTATACTGAAATACACCAAAGAACTCCTTACCAGCCTTCATCTGTAGACTCTCACCTGCTAGCAGTTGAAAACAATGAGCACTGAAGCAAAGGAACAGCAAAATACCACACCTAAAAATCTCATTTCCCTTAGTCTATATGCTTTCAGCATTTTAGGCTATATAGTCAATTTTTTCTCTTGCCTGCACAGACATAAACAAAGACTAAAAATAAACAAATTAATTGGACATACCAGTAGAGTAACCACAACTGATGCCAGAATCCATTCTCTTACTAGCTAAACTAACCAACACAGAAACTCTCTTGGCAGCTGGGTACTAAGCAGGGAGTTCTAGCCCTTGGGCAAGAGAACCATTTTCTTGCTACTTGATCAGAAATCCTGAAATTCAGTACTGTTGGTTACCAGGTAACCTGCCATAATGGCATGACCTGATCAATCAGGGCTTGCTTCATCATACCTTCCTCATCATCCTCACCAAATGCTCATTTGCCATTTATCCTCTTCTCTTTGCCATGTTTGTACAGAATAACCACAAAAGGGGAGTATCAAAGACAAATCAGTGCCAAAAAAAAAAAAAAAGAGAGAGGTGGCAATGGTTACCTTCTGGTTTGTCTTTGCCAATATATAATTCAGACCCTGCTAAAACACGTGCAATTCAAGCATCTATTTGAGCATGTAATTGAGCATTTAATTCATAAGTACTTTTCATTTTGCTACTAAGAAGCAATAACATAGGCTAACACTCTACTTCAATATATAAGGAACTAGTGTGAATACTGTATTTCTAAGACTTTGAGTAACTGACTCAATACATGTTCCTGGGCTGCTGCCCCTTGGTATGAAACTTGGGGCTAACTGCAGCCAATAACCAGAATGAAGCTAGAATATAGCTGGCTGTAATAACACACTTCTCCACTGTCATGGTTTGAGAACCCCAAAAATCCAATTCCCTAGTCCAAGTCCCCCTCCTACATCTCAACTCAATGTGAGATGGGTTTTCCAGACACCACACAAGACTCAAAATGGGGGAAAGGGAATATATATTACAATGACTGTACAAATAAATATTAAAATACATTATATACAATCTTAATTATCTCTACCGTGACATAAAAGTATTTACACTGGATCAAATCTCTTCTCCTCTCCAAATAAAAGTCCAGGAGGGAAGAAGGAAATGATCTTTTCTACTTTCAGAGCAGTAGTCTCTAAGGCAGCAGGCTTTCTTCTTCTCATGCATGCAGCAGCTGTGGCTGGATCTCTGCCAGTACTCACAAGAGGGTATCCAAGCCCTCTCGGCCACTCGTCTTCAAGCGAGGGTCTTCTTTTCCGTGGGCTGTGTTTCCCAGGACAAGGGTGCTATCACCACGTCATACCACGAAGCGCAGGGGTCTTCGTGACAGTCCTTATCTTCAGGGGATTCAAGCTCCCCTTTGTAGAGCTCTGTGCTCTGTCTCAAGCAGCGGGGGTGGGGGGCCAAGGTCACCCCCTCTGCATTCTTCTCGGAGCTTTTCAGCTCCTCTCTGTAGTGCATGTTGCACTTCACCCCTCCCTTCTAGGAAGTAAGGGGTCTCCAAGGAGTTTGGGGTCTTTTGGTTCAGTTTACTTACCCCAACTCTGTCTCTGTCTGAGCTTAGATCTGCTCTCTCTGCTGCTGGCTCTCTTTTCTTGGACAACTCTGTGTCTCTCCTGCTTGTCTGTAATGCCTCTGCCGCTTTTTATCTCTTCTGGCTCTCTGCCACCGCTTCTTCGGTCAGTGCAGTTCTGCCGCTGCTCCTGCTGCTTCTTACAGTAGAGAAACTTCCTCTAGCTCTTAGCTACAGATGCCTGGCCCAGTTTAACACTTTTCCAAGTCTCTGTAGCCCCCCTGCCGGGGGTTGGGGGGGGCCCAGAGGCCCCAAGGGGCTCCAAGCCCCTTCCTCGTGGCTTTCACAACATGGCCACTTCTTTTACAACAGAACTACAACTACTTTCTCTTCAGTTCTGCTTGTGATATGTTTATATTTTGCAGAAGTGCTCATTGAGTAAAACCTCAAAACTTCAAGAGTCACCACCCCCTGGGGTTTTACCATTTTATAACTGCAGGGGGAAAACTGTTTCCCCCCACCACATCCACACTACACATATTTAAATGCCAAGAACCTTCTTCTGGTTCTCAGTCATCTCCAGTAAACTGGAGTGGAAGTTGTGCATACATACTGACAAGTTAACACTCAGCAGACACACGCTTCTGCTGTACAGAACAGAACTGGACAGCCAAAATTCTACAGGCTGCACCAGCAAACCACAAAAATGTCATCCTAAACAACCTATAAATCCTGGTGAAATGCAAGCCTTCTTGCGCCATGTGTGATGCAATTAGTGTATCAGGGACATTCAGGGGGCCCCTGGTGGTCTAGTGGTTAGGGTGCTGCACTCTCACCACTGCGACCCGGGTTCGATTCCCAGCCCCCCGGGCAGATGGAGCTCGTCAGCCTTGTAAGGCAATCCATCTAAGAGAAGGTCACTCTAAACAAACCTACATCCTGGGGACCTCACTGCCACTGTCCAAGCTTGCTCGGCCCCGGCAGATGAACCTCAGGATTAAAGGGTGGGCTCAGTTCAGCGCACGCTGTGTCTCACCTAAAAAAAAAATCCACTGCGCAGGCTCGAAGGGTTAATGACCTTTCCCAAATCTTCGCTCGCGAAGTTATCAGGGACATTCATACTAGGTAGGCAGGTGTGACTCATAACCTGCAGGACGTGGGCAACACTTGGAGGTCTGAACGGACAGCCTGTGGCAGTACAACAGCTCTGATGACTCACAGATATGCAAGACTCCCCGAAAGTTTTGATACAAAGAAGTTAACTATGTTAATTGCTTGAGTGTCTGTTGCACATCTAAAAACATGCAGAATTGTGTTGGGATATAAAAGAATCAAAGCATTTCTTAAGAGCACAGACCAAAAAAGGAGTTTTTTAAAAACATCTCACTAAAACTAATCTGGAAGAGATGCACTACCTGATTGAACAAGCTATTTGTCAGACCCTCTCTAAGCAAGTATTCCAGGCAAGTACAACATGCAGGTTGAGGATAAGCACGTGCTCTCATATTTGAGGTCTGGGTTGGAATGGGTTGTTTAGTGGCAAGACTGTAAAACAGGTCAGCTCTTTGTCCTGCACTGACCTGTGACCTCATATCTGGCTTGAGGAACTAAAGTATTCATGTACCGGATACAGAAAAGTCCCACATTAGTGTATTCTATCTGCGAGATGTTTTTTCTTGGTTTATTCTAACTTATCAATGGCTCAGCATCCAACTCTGGCTAAAGCCTTATACTTTTCTGGGCTCACCAAATTTCTAAGTGTCATTCCAAGAAACAGCCATTTCAGAAAGCATCCTCTCATCCCAAATCATAGAGGCCACAGCTTTTGTGGGAATGCTTCTGAGGTGGTTCAAACTCCCACACCAGAAGTCAAAGACAACACGAAACAGTTAACATGCACATTCACTTGTCCCTCACAAGTGCTATTTGAGATAAAGTCTGACCACAACTTTCTTGTTTGCAGAAGACTGACACCTGCAAAGAAAACAGTTACCAACTTGCAGAAATATCTGGCATTACTGACATTATTCCTGCACAACATTGCTTCTCTCTCTCACTAGTACAATTCATTGCTGTGAAATCTCAAGAATGCCAGTGATTGATTTTGAAAGTCAGTGAATAGCTAATACATATCCAATAAGCAGCAAAGTGAGGCAGATGTGACAGCAAGCAAAATGACAGTACAATAAAAATGACTGACATTTAAAAAGAAGCTTTATTTTGTTAAAAGAAAACAACAACAACAAACCACAAAAACATAAGCATAAAGCACCACTACTTCCTTCTCCAGCTTATTTGCAAAATCCATCTCACTGGTTAAACACCAAAGCACTGCTCAGGAGGCAAATTGCTTGAAGTGGGAAGAATCTCACTTTCATTGTAAGTGATACATTGTTACCAAGGACACCAGCAAACATGCATAATCCTGGTGGTTCCCACCCTGCAGAAAGGCCTGTGGCACCTGCTGTGTTGAGAAGAGTGGAAGGCAGCCTTGGCACCCACCTCACAGCCCTCACTCTCCAAGTATGAGGCAGCAACAGTGCCCAGAGCAAAGAAACATAACAATAATACCTTATGGCACAGACAATGTGTTGTGAGAGGGCTAAAGGAAGAAACTTAAAATTAGTGGCAGTAATTGCATCCATGCCTGTTCTCTTATTTTTAAAGCCAACATTTGAAGGATCCTGAGCAGCAAAGAGAAGCAAACCTTTACAGTTCTGTCAAAAGCAGCAAGGGGGAAAAGCACTGATTATTCTATGGTTTTAAATCAATGAACACTTGCACTGAGTTACCAGCCAGGGATGCCCTGCCTCTGAGGTCGAAGCTGACAGATGGTGCAGGTGCTTGCATTCTCTAGAGGCAAGATGATGCTGCTGAGAACCGTGTGCACAGTACAAGATTTATGAGAGAAAAATGGAACCATGCCACAGACTGAGGTATTTTGTTGTTGTGCCATGTCCCTAAGCTCCTGTCTACTCTTCTTCACATCAACCTTATTTTTCTCTTTTACCCTCCCCCACTCCATCGTGTAGTATCTCCCTGGTGATATCCCATTTGCCTCTTCCCACACAGAGGTTCCCAGCAGCATTATTCTGAGACAATTCAGTAAGCATCCTGGAGCTGAGCTCAAAGCTTTAGTCTACAGTGAACATACAAAACACACATATACATAAGTTTAGATGAAGAAGTATTGTTGTGAGTCAGTGGCTATTCACTTCTTCCCTACCAACACAGGTATGAAGTTTATTTCTGGACCAATATCAAAAGGGCTTGAAGATAGCACAGCAAAGGTGCAGAAAGCAAAACAAAGAAGTAATTAAACTACCATAAGAAAACGTTCTGGAACAAGACAGTCTAAGACTCCTTTTAAGCTCATGCAACTCTCCACCTGCAAAGCTTAAGACTTTGTGTGCAGTATATCTTTTACTGTTGAGATTCCATACCTCCTGCAGCACCAGTCACTCAGCCTTGAGATGGGTGAAGAATAAATCAACCAGTGGTTGCTGAAAGAAGAGGAAACAACATAAGTAACAGAAGGCTGGCCTCACACAAGAGTGAGTTACAGTGTGCAGCATCCTGGCATGTACACAAGGAAAAGCAGAAGAAGCATTCAGCAGATGAAAACTCAAGTACATCTTAGCATATCTGTCCTTCCTTTATGTGACCCAAATCTTAGCCCAAATCAACACAACTGCTGAGAAGTCACTGTAAATGTACTGTTAAATTCAAGTTCAAATCTGCCTGTTTGTGTGCTAATGTTCTTAACTGGTCATTCACATGTTGGATTAATTGCTGGCAGTAGACAAGATACTGTACTGAACCCCAACAAAAATCAACACTGTCTTATGTCAACATTGCTTCATCTTTCTGTTAGATGATGCATTGTCTACTTTTTCTAAAGAATTTAAACAAATGCCCACAGAAAGTACAAATTATAGTCCTAATTTCATTACATTACCTTTTTTCCCACACAGAAAGATTTTTGCCATGCAAAAGCACCTTCATCACAACACATATAAATTAAGACAAGGGCCGGAATCCACAGCAGTCAAAAGAGGGATACACTTGCAATGAGGCAGCACTTGGCATTGCCCCATCTAGGTTTTAGGTATTCAGCTCACAGACTAGCATTCACAAATCCAAGCCAGACACCAAAATCTGACATAGCCTGGGGCTAAAGGGCTGAAGACTTGCCCTCTCACAGCAGCATTGCTTTTTTCATACCCTGGCTTGTAGAGGTGTGAAAGAAAAATTCCTAAAGAAGTACACAAGAAAAATGTTTCTCAAATCTACACTCAGATGTTGCACTCAGTTTGTAGTGAATTAGCTATCAATTTAGACATCTATAGAAGCTGGGCTCCCTCACAAGCAGAAACATTTCACTGTCATCTCTCTGATGGTGAAAACTGTCCTACAAAATGGCACACTTTGAGTAACAGGCTAGTAGTGGTCACCACACTCACTTCTCTGCATGAAGCAGTTCACACCCACATTCCCTCACCTTCCAGGAGAGCAACATAACAACCAGGCTACTGACTACATTGAGGAAGAATATTTAACTTCTCTTCTGAGACTACTAGACAAGGCAAAGAGACACACATGAAGCAATAACTCTTCCCTAAGGCCAGGACATGAATCAGGCAGAGAGGAATCCTCCACTTCATTGGTTTCTAAAACTATAAATTTTTCTTTTAATTATGGTAATCTGAAAGAAACAGTAACCCACAAATAAATTTTTCCTCTTCCAAATCCTTGTTTCCTGCCTCCTCATGAACACAGTTTCCCATGCACACAAAGTTACCCTTGAAATCCCAAGAGCTGTTTTTGAAACTGGAGCTCCACAAGTCAGATATGACATAGTTTCACGAAAAAAAAAAAAAGTATTTATTACTCATAGACAAGCAATAAAAATACCATTCAGGCAACTGTTCACACTGTGGAAAGAGACCGAGTTACATGATCTTTATTTGTTCCCTTCCACACAGACTACCTGGCAGATGAAATACAAGAAGGCCCCCATTAGTATGCTCAGAACTTGAAAGTTTGGGTTTGCCAGCCTTTTACCAGGCAACACAGTCAATATCAACCAGAATGTGTCAACGTGCAGTCCAAGAGGCTGCTTAATTAGGCAGGTTCTGGCATTTTCCACTGGCCAGTGCAGGGAGCTGTTGTAAAACCCATCACTGTAAGGCATAAAAAACTCCTAGATACACAACTAGGCTGCACAAGGAAGACCAAATTCTAAGCAGTAAGTGATGTTGAGATCACTTATAAAAAGGCTACATGAGCACATAAATAAAGGGGGATGGTTGAACTACTTCATACTTAACTTCAGTGTGCTTGACCCCACAACCGTGGTGTGCATGTGTATGTGACTGCCTCGGGGTGCTCTTTTCAAAGAAGAGAAAGTTAAGGCCACCCTACCTCCTGCCTTCTCAAAGAAATGGCACCTAATGTACCACCTTGCCTGACCCAGCAGCTGCCAACATGTGTAGGATTGCCTGGCTGCCAGCACAGAGCTGAGTGAAGAAAGTGGCTCTGCCTGTGGAGCCAGTTTGTCACCTGCTACCTCAGTAGGGAGGAGCTGGGACATCCATTTACTCTGGCATTTCACAGAGGTTTTCCAGCACTCTCAGTTGTCTTCACTTCTGCAAGCTCCAACAGTAGCAGTCTCCAGCTATTGCTCCTCCTGGCTGAGTCTTTCCATCCCTTGAGCCTGGCTCTGACCCGAATCTATATCGTTTTCCCAGGCATCTGAGTACAGATCACTTTCCCCAAACCTGTTGCCTCCAGCTCATGTCCTTGTTGTAACCCCAACCACAGGCATGAGAGGCTGGCAGAGAACACTGGTGTACAAAAAGCTGTTCCTGCAGCCACTTCCTGCCTCCTGATCTCAGAAGGCAGCCGTGGCTGATAGTAAAGTTCTGCTCCATGCTTCAAACCATCATTTTAAACATGCTTCAGACTGAAAAAGCCTTCAGAAAAGAAAAACAGAACCAGCAACTTGCAATTTAATAAGGCTTTTGAGAGTGTATGCAGAGTAACAAATTTCATTTTTAATCCATCATTTTATCAAATGCAGAAAAGTTAAAAAAGGGGGAAAAAAGCTGCTATTGGACACAGAAATGCAACAAGTATCTAATTCTTACTGTAAAGGACAGAGAAGTTACAGTAGTAACAGTAGTTACACTACTAATATGCATTGAAATGGGTGTACTTTTTTTATCCTTCCCATTTTTTTTCCCGTGAACAATCGAGCTATTCCTTTTTCCTCTGAAATGCCAAAGATATACATATTTACCTGATGCACACACCTGGAACAGAATTTAATCCCCTCGGGAGGTGGTTTAATGGTTAAAATATAGCACTGGGATGTAGGAGACATCATGCAGTTCCTAATACACAAAATACCTTACCCACTTATAATTTAATCTGGATTAGAGGATAACCAGTCCATGCTGCAGTACAAATATTTGGCAGTAGCCACAGCCAACTGCCATGCCAGAAACATATTAGGCAGAAGAAAAGAGCTGCTTGTCTCATGTAACTTTTATGTCAAAATACATTATCTGTGACTGTACATTACACCTCAGCATTGCTTTTTGTGGAAGATAAGATGCTCTGATTTAAAGCATTATAAATGTTTGCTAAATGCCCTAATTTTCCTGTCTTCTTTCAAAGTGGCACTTTATTATTAGCTTACAGAGTGTGCTAAGTAAGCAGATAATTTTATATTTTTCCTAATTCCTTATTGCCACCTTAAAAATCTGTATTTTAGTAATATTCCTTTGAATAAGAAGAATGTCTGCTTTACCTCGGCATTCAGTGATGAACAGCCACATTCAGCTCCTTGTTACTATGGCAATATTACGTAGGAGGTCCAGAAACAGATTGAAGCTTTTATCATCTCCCTTTGTACTCAGGATATACTTTCTCCACCCTCACCTCCTTTATTTTTGAACAAAACAGCCACAAAGAGGGATGGTGAATCATTCAGAGAATCAAAATAAAGGTTATTTTATTAACTTTGTTGTTATATTAACTGAGGATGAATTACAGGCCTATAAATAGGATATAAACACCAAACACCTTAAGATTTGTTCTTGTAAACTGTTTGCCTTCTTTTCATGATGAAAAAAATAAAAAAGAAGCCTTAGTGACCCACTCTGCTAGCTTCTCAAGCAAAACTGAACCCCTTTGTTGTCTAGCAGTATCCAGGCAATGGTGTGAGCAAGGATCACTCACACGACTTGCTATTTCCCCTGTAAACAACTAAACCAGTCAATGCAGGCACATTTGTGAGCATCAGGTGTGATGAAATCCCACTTTTTATGTGACCCCATCCAAGAGGCAAGAGGCTCCTGTGTGACTACTAACACCACGTCCTCTCTGTTCATGTGCTTCTAACTAGCAATGATTTAAGCCCCCCCACTCCCACCTCTCCTAAAGGGAAAAAAAAAGGGTGCAGAGTAAACTCTTTGAGCAGTCAGTGGGACACAAATTGTATTCTGACCAGGCAGGCATAGTCAAGATTTATAGCAAAACATCTCATCTGACTCAGCCCCTCGTGGAAGCTCTCCCTAGTTGTCAAAGCAAACCAGATGAGCAAAGGTTTCCAACTCGCAGGATTTGATGGTTTAGGAAGCAGGCATGCTAAGCAGCTCAGCCAGCTGAGCCAAGCAGGTCCTGCCACAGCCGGGTATCAGCCAGGGGTGGCACAGCCGTCTGCAACCAGTTCCCTGAGTTCCTTCTGCTCTGCTTGCAATCTGTATTCATCCAGAGGTTAAAGACACATTTAGTACCTCCAAATTTCTTTTTAAATTCATCATTCTGAAGTTAAGAAAAAGAAAATAAAGTCACAGGACATTTTTCCTCCGCCCCCCCCCCCAAAAAAAAGATATCAACCCTTCAGACTCAAGAAAGGTGTGTTTTAGGATTTCTAACTTGATAACACTACAGTTCTCCAGGTGCTCTCTGATGAGAGCACCATTTGGCACGTGACTATTTGTAGTCCTTGCTTCTACTTATACTTCAGTACTGCTCTAGACAACCCATTTTCTTTCTCCTTTGCCTGTCCCTAGTCTGTAGATTTGACAGCTGCATATTCTCAATGTGTGTTCCTGTGGCTTTCAGCATTTTTTAAATAACTTACCAGTGGAGGTAGAGATTCCTCATTACGAGATTTAAGCCTATGGGTCATTGGCTTACTTTTTCAGAAATTTCATTAAATCCTTTGAAATAACTGGCACGTTCCAAACAATCCACAAATTGGAGCACTTTTTAAATCTCAAACAGCAGAGAGAACCACTATAGAGACATATATTCCATAAGAACTTCAAAAAAAGAAAAAAGAAGACACTCCCAACAGTAAATTGTCAGTATGACAAGGTTAGCAATAAGCACATAAATGCCCTATCTTGCACAGTAAACTTGCCCAAACATGCCAAGAACCAAAAACCAGTCCAAAAAGCATTGTAAGCATTGATATGAATTCAATATTTGCTATTTCACAGTAATTTCCCCCTGCAATATTGACAGTTTTTAATTAAAGATATCATAGTGATCATTAAAAGTATCTGGGTCAGACTATATCCCATTTCTAGAGAATCTTTTTGTAATCTCATTGGGAAAAATTAAGAAGCCATGAGATTAATATTTTCCATGTATGTGTAATTTAAAGGAATCACATCCTAATGACATCCTGTGCATTAACTCACACGTACATCTGCCAAGACATATTATTTTCTACCTTAAAATGACCTGCATGAAGTCTACACACAACATTTTTCTCAAAGTTAAAAGCAGCTCTGTGACTACCTACAAATTGAAGAACATGCAATCTCCATAGACCATACGGTTGAATACAGTGAGCAGTACAAAATATCTTCTTAACTAGTACTTAACACCAGGGCATCATAGTGGTCCTTTTTAATGATGTTTGTGCAGAGTCTTTGGATCTGTCTCAAGAAGAAATTTCAGGCATTGCAAATGATATGGAGAAGGCATGTGAACGTACAGGACAACTCACCCGGTAAGAGGCATGAAATTCACTCTCAAGATTTGTTCAGTACTTCATATGGTGGTAAAAGAGTAACTTCCTTGTCTCAGGTGCTTCACGCACCGAGCGCCTTTTCTGCAGAATTTTCCTTTTACTTCCTCCTATTTCTGTCCTAGTCCTAAATAGCCTCTGATAGTTTTTAATTTAAAGCTTTGAGAGTTTGGTTGCTTAGTGCTGTTCCCACTCTGATTTTGTTATTCAGAAAATTCCCTGGCAAAGTGAATGCTGTGAATCATTTCCTAGCTCCTCACTGTGTGAGGTATCTGCCTGGCTGTTGGGACCGTGCTGGTGGGTAAAACTCAGTCAGCGAAGAGAATGTTTAGGGGAAAAAAATCAGAATACCAGAATTTGCTACAATTTGCTCTCTCCTGTGCTAATTGCTAAGAAGGTTATAGCTTCTGTGCTAATTTATTTTTATGCTTTATTAAGAACTCTTTTTTCTTTTCATTCAAAGCTCAGCTCTTACCAACACCCAAGTGGGATGGTGGCAGGAAAGATAATGGAAGTATTACACTCCTTTTAGTCAGAGTGCTGAGAGCTGAACATCAGCTAACTCTCACTGAACAGTTAATTTAACCAAAAAGTAAAACTAATTCCAGGAGAAGAAAAAATTCTTAGAGTTTTTATTACACCTAGCACTTCCACCCAAAATGTGGGTCCTTACAATAAGAATGACATAATGTCATTGTCGTGGTTTAAACACCTTGCAGCCATTCATTCACCACCTCCCCACCCCCAGCCGTGGAATGGAAAGGACAATCAAAAGTAAAACTTGTAGATTGAGATAAGAAAAGTTTAATAACTGAAAAAAAGTAAAATATAATAGCAATGATTATTAAAAAAACCAACCAACCAAACAAAAACCACAAAACAAACAAGTGATACGCAATACAATTGCTCACCACCCGCTGACCAGTGCCAGACCCCGAACCCAGATAGGCCCCCATTCTGGGTAGCTCCCCCAGTTTATATACTGGGCATAATGTTCTGTGGTATGAAATACCCCTGTGGTATTCTGGAGTTCTGGTCACCTGTCCCCGCTATGCTGTCTCCCAGTTTTTCTTTTGTGTACCTCCTCACTGACACAGCATGAGATATAAAGAAAGAGGCCTTGACTTGAGATGAAGAGGACTCAGCAAAAAACATCAGTATGTTATCAACATTGTTCTCATGCTAAATCCAAAACACAGCACAGTACTGAGAAGAAATTTATCACAAATGAAACCAGGACAGTCATTAACTCAAGATAACTGACTGCAAAACACAGACCGCATGTTTTTGATATCTTCAATTTTATGGGGAGAAAAAAAAAGCAACCAAGAAACCTTTAAGGCATCCTAGAACTCTCAAGCCCTCATTGTACACTGCAAGGAAGGGGAAAAAAAACGGATTTAAAACAATGTACTTCCAAAATAACCTTTAACAACTCTTTCAATAAAATTAAAAGGGGCTAAAACACCTTATTTGATTGTCTATGAACTCATCTTAATGTTATCACTGGGAACCAGCTTCCTTGTCTGAAAGCAGCTCCTAACCATACCACACTCATCTGCTTGTTTGGTCCTGAAGCTGGGTGAGATCCAGACCAGAGCCCATCAGCCAAGCAGCCCTGTTGCAGGCATTCATTCAGTGAGGGTCACAACGTTTTCCCTATATTCTCAGAAGTAACAAGAGCAGCCATGAATAACAAACTACCAGCACTATTTCAAGAGACTATTACTTCAGATTCTGCTCCCTGGGAAGGGAAAAGAAACATTCTCATCTTTCTTGAAGGCCAGGAAGTGAACTGCAGTAACATTGGTTAGGATAGTTACTTGGCATCCTTTGGTCTCTCCTCCTTACAGTGGTGTCAGCTGGGAGCTCGTACATCACCATACCTGGCCATTGCAAAGCAGTGATTTCTCTTCCAGGAAGTGCCAAAGCCAAACCTTCTCAAAAACTCTTCTTCTCTTCACAAAACCACCACCTAAAAGAGGCTTTTCTTAAGAGAGAAAACAGAATGTGCCTTTAAGTACCTCACAAAAACAACCCACAAAACCAAAGAAAGAGCCCCCCCAACTGTAAGGACAGTTGCTGTTCAAGACAGACACCACCCCACTAGTCTTCTCAGGACAGGAGCCCACAAACTGATACTCTCATCCAGCTGTGTGTCAGATCCCTTAGGCACACCTGGGAAGGGCAGGTGGAGATGTCTGTCAACAGCTCAGGGAATACCACTTGTCTGAGCTTTACAAGTGTTCTGGTGAGGAAAACCACAAAAAACCATAAAAACTGGGTGTGGTGGTTTAGACTTGGCTCCCTGCCAAGAGCCCAAGACCACAGTAAGAGACTTCCCACCCCCTGCCCCCCTTCTATGAACACAGGGGAAGGAAAGGGAAGAGAAGGAAAAAAAAACAAACAAAAGACTGAAATAACAGAATCAAAGCAGTATATATATATATATATTTACACTTATATACAATTACAAAAAACTATATACATATAAGAAAGAGAACCCCAACACCCCAGAAAAAAACGAAAAGCAGATATACGCAGCCAATAAAGAACTAACCAACAAAATCTTAATACTTTCCTTAAGAACACAAAGTCTACACCACCAGATCTCTCCTCTCGAATCAGGAAGAAGCAACAGCCTCTCAAAAACTCACAGGCCTCACAATCCCACAGGAGAAACCCAACCGCAGGGAGGCTGCTTTGCTTCTCCAACTCCGCCAGAAGAGATCTAACTTTCCGACTTCCTTCCCCCTTCTATTTATATTTCTACTTATAGAATAGAATAGAATATTGGGATAGGGGTACTTCCTTAGTTTCATCCTGGTTGTCAGGAAAAGGCCTAAACCAAACCACTACACTGGGCGACACCATGCTCTCCCCTCAGCTTTGAGATGGAAGATGGTACTGTCAGTGGAGTGGGAAAGTTGAGATTTGGGCTAGAACCCAAGAACAAACTCAGTGATGCTTGTGGTTGGGGCTGTTTGGTTAGAGAAACATGGGCTTCCTCTGTCCTCTCAGGCTTGCCAAGAAACAGCAATAAGTCCAACACGATTTATTAGCTACCTTAAAAAAAAAAGAGAGACTCAGAATATGTGTTGGTTGGGTGTTTTTTTTCCACTGTAAATCATACTGATGTGTTTGGTGGAAGAAGCTATCTACCCTGAAGCAATTATTGATTACTTTAAGCATCCATGGCACCAGCTGCTCCTAACTCTCCTTCAGCAGCTAAAAGGGTTAGGAATGGGAGGCTTAGGCTGAAGCACTTTGGAGGTGGCTAATATACTGTAAAAACCACATGTAGTGGCTTCCAGGCTGCTTGTTGGTTCTTCTGCTAAAATCAAATCTATGCCATCTGAGAAGTATTCCTAAACACACCTGAATTGTTCACCAGTACAGAAGAAGGGTTCTTACTTATGTCAGTACTTACACTGGGGCAGCTCCAGAGGCTGAGAACTGGGGGGAACCAGCAGTGGCCTTATCTGCCCAGGGAAAGCTCTCTCACCTTGGTTGAACACATGTGCAGCAGAGCAACAAGGAGGAATGCTGTTTCACAGCACCCCACTTGAATTTTCCAGTCATGCCAATAGCAACCTGTTCTGAACCCATGTCTCAGATGGAGGAAGGCTCAGGCTGACTGGGGACCACTGGGATGGGAAGTTTTGGTTCTCAACAGTTCAGAAGGCTCTTTCATCTATGAAAGGAACAGTGACTAGTTCATTATAGGATGCCTATTGCCATATAATTAAATAATGGATCTTAGATAGCAGTAGCGATGCTGCACTAAGACAAATGCAATGATTTATTTCAGGGTTTTCACCACTGTCTGAATTTCCACAGGCATTTTGGTCTTCTGAAGCCTGCCACTGAGCTCAAATGTCCATTATGACATATTAATGACTGAAATAGTTTTGTTATGTTTAATTCATCTACAGTTTTTAGATATTAGAACCCAAAAGTTTTCTTTTTAACTGAAAAAATACTGAGAGATAAGCTGTGCAAAATTAACAGAAGTTACTGTTAGTATGTAGGAAGTAGCTTCCTCTGTCTCCTCCAATATTGCTTATAAGATTTATGGGCATTTCAACTGAAAGTATTCAGAAGACTAGGGGCATCATTTATCATTCAAAGGGAACAGAAAGGGAGCAAATAAAGAAAACAATAAATCTCAATGTTACCATTTGGTGAAGGAGGTACTATTACAGTCAGACATTAGTTATATGACTTCAGAGAATCCAGTGGCTCTTAACATCTGGCCCAAAATCAGGACTGCATAACATCATCTCAGGATGAGCCCATCTCAGTCCCACTTCCAGTTACCATGCACAATGACATACCTAACACAAAAGATTTTGTCTGCATGACCTCTGGACAGCTTTGCTCTAATCAATTCTTCAGGGGAAAAAAAAAGGTAATTCCCAAGTTCTCAAATTCTTCTTTCTAGTGTACTTTGAGCAGGTTCCTCCTTTGTCAGAGTTGGCAGTCATCTTCAATTTCACACCCACTCAGCTCATGCTGTATTTTCTGCTGCTGTGCATTCAAATTTATTGATTTTTTTTGCCACATTTCAGGCTCTGAACAAAGCAGCTTTCAGCCTCACAAGCTTAAACGTACTTCAGCCCATAATGAGTGAATCACTTTTTGTTGCAATTGGAGATACTGATTATAGTCGATATGAAACCATAGAGCAGTTTTAAGGAACGACATTAAGAGTCCAGGATGCTCATTCGTAAACTTGCATTTCCAAAAGAGACTAAAAGGAAAATTCAGCTATAGCTCAACTACTACCATTTTCGTTATTCGTTAGAAAATGGAAAAACAACAACAAAAAGTGAGACTACATCAATGTAGCATATATTAAATTTGGCAGGAAATTTGCAATTGTTGAGGCATATTTGCTTGAAGATGTTACTGAAAATTGATAATTACAGTAGAACTACACGCAAACTCAGCTAAAGTGATATGAAGATGCATGTATTTCATCGCTATCACTACAAATGAATCTTTGCATTTGTGTATATGGAACAGACTCTGTAAATTCTCATGCCCCTTGCAGCCTTCGAGCATAGCTATTTCACACCTGTCTTACACTGGTTCATCACTTTTTCAATGGCAGTATCAATGCATTTAATAAATAAATATTTTCTCAAAGCATGTCATTCCTGAAATGTCAGGTGAACAAAAATGGAAAAAAGTGCTTGAACAACCCAAAATGTAGCACACTGCTACACAGTGCAATTAATATATAGAAAGGTTTATCTTCCATGATTTAATGGAAGAGTCAACACAAATGTCATTTGGTGTAAACAATTGACATCTAAGTGAAATGTATAATGCTCAATCTGTGGCACTAATCTTTGTTTTACTCTGCTAAGAGTAATTCAATTTAACGTGTTCCTATATGCTCAAACATTCATTTGCAAAACATTTATACAATCACAGTAAATGCTTAGGTCTGACTGCTGTTCTGAGAAGCTGGGTAACAATATGACAACGGCAGTAGGTGGCCGAGACAACTGTCAGCCTATTAAAAATTTACCTTTCCTTTTCTGACGGTAATTTTTGTACCTCTCGCGAGCCCGCTTCACCTTTCCTAAGACACAGAGCTCTGATGAGCACCAGGCACGGTCACAGCCCGGAGCGGGAAAGGCTATGGTGGGCCCCGGCAATGTGAGGCCGAGGAGAGCTGACAAAGGATGCTGACGTTGCGCTCCCTCCCTCCTTCCTTCCTCCTCCACCTCGTAAACTGGCAGCAGCTCGAAAGATCGGGATGTGTCTGAATTACTGTCTGGGAAAGGGTGAAATCGCGCCGAACACGCACAGACCCAGCCGCTCCCCTTCCGTTGCCCGGCGCACATGCGGCCCCGGGCGCAGGGAACCGGATCAGTCTCTGCCCACTCCGCGGCCGCCCGCACTGCCCCCTCCTCCTCCCGTTGTCCACGTCTCTTCTCGGGAGGGATGCTGCCCGCTGGCGCGGTGGCCGCCCCTGCTGCCATCTGCCCCCCAGCAGAGACGGGCTCGCCCCCACCTGCTCGATATCCCGCCTCCGCCGCCTCAGCGTTTTCTTTTTAGCCGAGTTGTCGGCGACTGAATCAACAAGCTAACCTGGGAACGGCACCAGGCTCTTCCCACGGTGGTCGGCCGGCCATCCTTACCTTTAGGACACCGAGACAGCGAACACACGCTGGTGGACACCGCCAGACTAGGGACGCGAAGCTACCAAGCCGCAAAGGCTACCGCAACACAAGAGTAATTTATTCAAATAAATAAAAATGAACTTTTATGTACAAATATACAAAACCATTACGCACATCTTATAAAGTATTCGTAAGTCTTAAAAAAACCCAAGGGTAGAGGCAGGACGCCCACAGCCAGCTGCCCTCCCTCCGAGCACCCGGGCACCGGCCGTCGCCGCTCCTTTGTCCCTCGCCTCAGCGGCGGCGCCGCCCCGGGGATCGGCTCAGGCCGGGGGCTCCTCGACGGGCCCCACCGCGGAATCCCCGGCGCCGACGGCACCACAAAGGGCATGACGGCTGCAGACGGCGGCCCCACCTCCCGATCCGGCGGCCCCCTCCGCGCCGCTCCCCCGGAGCCGGCCCCGGCGGGGTTCAGAGAGTGCCGAGGTGCGGCAGCGTCTCCAGCCGGTCGGGGTGGTCGCGGCCGACCGCGTTCTCCACGCCGCGCAGCCACTCAGTGCATTTCCGCACCAGCCCCTCGTCCGCTGCGGCTCCCGCCTCCTCCTCCTCCTCGTACTCCTCGTCGTCGTAGCGGTGCTGGTCGTTGAGCAGCGAAACCTTCAGCAGGGCGCGCAGGTCGCCGCCGCCGCGCCGGGCCAGGGCCGCTCTGCCGCCGGGCGCAGGGGTGATCTGCCCCCGCTGCCGCTCCAGGCTGCGGCGCTGCAGCACCCGGATCGCCTCCGGGGGCAGGCTGAGAGAGAAGCGCCCCGCCGCCTCCCCCGGCCCCCCGCCGAGGCTCTCGCAGGAGCGGCTGCCTGCCCCCGGGCGCCCTCGCGGCTGCGGCGGGGCGGGCTGGGGCCGCGCTCCCCGCTCGGTCGGCGGCCTCCGCGGCGGCGGCCGCTGCAGGGACGAGCAGGGCCAGGAGCTGGAGAGGGGGCCCGGCCGCTCCGGGGGCGCTCCCCGCGCCTTCCTCGGCGCCTTCTCCTCCGCGGGCCGCGGTGCTGCCTTCTTGGGAGCCGAGGCGGCCGCCGGCGGCTTCTTGGGCTGCGGCCGGGGGGCAGCGGAGGAAGCCGTGGGGGCCGGCAGGAGGGGCGGCAGGGTGGCGGTGCGGCCGGGAACCCCCTCCGGCTCATCGCTGCGGGCCCAGGGAGCCGCGGGGCGCGCTCCGGGCAGGGCAGCGCCTCTGCCCGCGGGCGGGCAGGGCCCAGCGGCTCGCCGCGGCTGCAGCCCCATGGCCACAGGCGGACGAGGAGCCCCGATCGTCGGCGCTGGATGCGAGCTCGATCTGCACCGACAGCCGTGGCTTTTCCCTCTCGATAACCCGCCCCCCTTCCCGCCCTTCGCCCGCCCCGGGAACACCCTTCCCCAGCGCGGGGTGGGCATGCGGGCACGGATCGGGGTCCTGCCGGCACTGTCCGTCCTTCCTGGACGAGCTTCACTAGCTTGCTGCGGGTGCTACTTCTCCCGGTCCTCTTCCGCCCGACCCACAGCAGAGCCGAAGGTAAGAGTACGGCGGGGCTTACGCACGCCCGAGAGCAAACAGGCTCCAAATTCTTCCCAAAGTCCTCAAGCGTCGAAGTGTGAAAGGGCAGTATTTTAATCCCACATTACACTAACACCCTCTTCCCCTCTTCAAAACTTTAATAATATTTTGAGCTCCTTGATTACTTGAATTACCGTGAATAAGGTTAGGCAGACAGTACAAGAGTGCAGTCAGTCCCACTCAGACCTAGGGCAGACTTGCTAGTACACCAAATTTCAATGCACAAGCCACTCTCAGGATAAGAGCTGCCACGCTTACTCATGAAGAGCATAGTCCAGAGATGCTTCTTCCTAGCCTCAATGCCATCTGTGATTGAGACAAAGTGCACTGTTCAACACTTCTGTTGTGATGGTTTTTTTTGTTTGGTTTCGTTGTGGGGTTTTTGTTGTTGTTTTTGGGGATTTTTTTTGTTGGTTGGGTTTTTTTTCTGATGGAGAAGGCAGCAATTTCCTACCTTTCAAGTCCTACACAACAACAGAGGTTTGTAGAGGTTTCATGGGGCAGCAGTAAGTAAACAAATGTTTCCTATCAATCCAAGATCACTACCACTGCAAAATTTAGCCTAAGTAGTCATGGCATATGATTTCTACAGCATTTACTTCGAAGTACTAGCATACCAAAACTTTATCAAAAGATGGGTAGGATGTATGCAATCCACTGGGATAGAGATCTTCACGTTTGTGGTTCCACATTATCATAAAGGGTATTATACTGTGAGGATTCATCAGCTGTGAGCTTTTGGAATACTCACTAAACAAAGACAGGATGTGAAGAAGCAAAAGATATAGACAAAACAACACAGTGTATGTGCTCTGTGTGCAGATGGAGGAACTAACTCCTTAAATGTTCAGGAGAGAAAAACAAGAACCCATGATGTAACAGACTTAAGTGCATATGAAGGCCTACAAGTACATAGAAATTTTGGACCTCAGCTCTTGAACCCTTTCTCTCCTGGGGATCTCAGTGTTAACTGATCAGCGTTAACTTCATTACTTACCATAGTACATAAATAAATAATAAAAAAATCTGAATAACCAATACCATTCTAATTAAAACTTACAGTGATTAATTGTGTACCACCAGAACTGATGGATTATGGGCAAAACAAGCTCTGGAGCAACTGAAGGCCCAGCCCTGAAGCACTGACTAGTGGGAACGGATCCCCTTGTTGTCAGCTGTGATCGGCAGCAGGAGAGGAAGGCACAGTGGTGGCCATTACCTGGATTACATCCATCACCACCTATGCATGTGCTACTTCATTTTCAATGCAAACTGAAAACTAAAAGGAACTAAAAATTCCCTCAAGGGTCCCCCAGCACCCAGGAGCTGGGGTGGGCAAAGCTGGACCGACTGTCACTACACCACACAGTTACCAGTGAACCCAAGAGCCTGCTGCAGGGCCAGGACTACCCAGGCCCCCATCACCAGCAGGAAGGATGCCTCGCCAGCAATTTGTTGTTTTAATCAGTTAAAAGGTGTTCCTTGGTTGGCAGTTTAGATGCAAAATAATGCAATCACCCTGTATACAGTTTCCCCATAAGATGTTGCTATGTTTTGCAACACACACTGAGATTTACAGGAATGTACTGTACTGCAATTCCTCTCTTTAGCCTGAGCCCTGAATACTAAGACGACTGGGGTTTTCCCCTTCCTGACACTGCGGCTCATGTCTTTAAAAGCCATTCCTTCTTCTGTATTTGTGCATTAACAGAAAAAAAAGTGATTCCAAACCAACAGGGTTTGAACACATGAATCAAGCACATCTATCCTGTGCAAAAGAACCTCTGCAATATATTATCAACCACTACGGATTTAACTTTGCTCCAGAATAACTGAATAGCTCTTACTTGAAAAAAATTAGAAATGAGAACCTTTTACTGAATCCAGGCAAAGTATTAAAGTATTTCATTTCAATCTGTCATCAGTTTAAGTCAGGATTAACAGTTTGTCTAAATATTAAAAACGAAGAAGCTTTAAAGTCACTTCTGCAAATCTAATAACCAAATTTGGACATAGTCATGTACTTTCATACTTATTCAAGTGTAATGCTGAAATTTGCAGCCTCTGTAGCTGATTCCTAAAGAAAAATATTTTAGGCACCTTTAAAATGAATTTATTTCACAAGTCTCATTTATGCATTTGCCATAAGTTCTTTTAGTAAAAAGTATTTAAGTACGAAAGTTTAAAAAATCATTTAAAATATAGTTTTTCAATAAAATCCAACAAGCATTAAACAGATCTTTCACATATTAGGCTTTTTCCACAAGGCACATGTATAGAACATTTCCAATGAGAAGTTAATTATAACTTACCAAATCTTTACAATGTTTATAAAACTCTAGGAAAACATACAATGGATAATGTACAAACATGAATGGCAGCTTGCAAATTTTAGACAGAACTGTAAATTAAATCTTTATGCATACTACCCAGATCATAGTGGCTTGCCTCCACTGAGGAATAAACTGTTACTGGATGCAAAGTAGTTTTAAGACTACTCTGCATTAAGTATTTCAATGTACTTTTTTGTTTAAAAAAAAAGCCTGGAAGTTCCAGAGTAAACACAAACAATTCACCAAATTTATTTTTAAAACTCTTTCTAGTAAAAATTATTTAATGTCCCAAATGCAAAAGGCAAGGAAAATACTAAATTGTTACTGGTTATTTCAGGAGTGGAAAAGTATAGTTTTCTGAGCAAAATTTACAGCTGGCTTTTAAAGTGGACAGTGGTTCCTGATTATAATTTACCCTAGACAGGATGAGAAGCATTTAATCACAGCATCCCTTTAAAAAGAAAAAAAAATCAGTTGTTATTTTCTTTATAGACATCTCAACCATCACATATTTAAATTAAAATATGACAGAAACTAAAGACAAATACTAATAGTTTATTAAATGCAGGATCTGTGTGTGACTACCTCTATTGAAGCGACCAAAGAAAGGCTCAAGCCAAATCTGAAACACAGGTCTCCCACACTGTTTACATTCCAGCACATGCTAAAATGCAGACACAGTGTTAAGAACTGCTCTGCAGCACACTTGGAGGCTTAGCAAAGGTCAGAGCCTTATTTCACAAAGGCTGGCCAGCAAGGGCATGGCTGAGGAATGCACCAAATCCAGTCAGTGAGACACAGGTGCTGTGAGTCCAAACCACACTAGAGTTAGACCATCACAGCGCAGGAAATAAAGCACAGGCTGAAGGGTTTAAAGTGCAGGTACTGACAGTGTAGGATGGAGAGCTGGTGCAGCCTTAAGGTTTGAAAGATCTGAAAGGCTGTATTTTTTTAATGGAAAATAAGCTGTTTTCTGACTGTTAGATGACTCACTTAAGTCTCATTTATTTTTCATTTTCTCAGAAAAGTAACAACTTGCTAAGGAGTGGAATTTGTATTCTGTTGTTAGTTGGCTGAAAAATGAAGAAACATACCATCATGACTCTTTAGAGTCACTGTAGGTATGAGTTTTGGTTTTGTTGCATTTGTTGTTATTTTCATTTGGGTTTGGTTTGGGGGGCTTTTTTTTTGCCAGAGCCACAATTAACTAAAAAAAAACAAACATAAACCAACAAACCCCCCCAACAAACCCATGAACAAGTAAATTGTTTTTAAGAGTAAACCATTAATAAACCAAGGAATGATGATTTTGTTGAATTCAAGATAAATACATACTTTAAACAAATGACATAATACTGTTTTCTTAACATAGTTTAGATTTAGAGCACTGTTTCTGTAGGAAAAGCAGCCTATACAAGAAATTTATGATAGCATTCCACATAAGCAAATAACTCAATAATCCTTAAAGAATTCACTAAATTACTAAAAGCAGTCTGTATAAAATTCAATTCTTTGGCTCATAAAATCTAACAGATAAATAAAACCAGAGAAATTAACTGATGTGTATAACCTAATCTTTTTCTGCCCAGAACTTAAAGTACTATTGGTAGGGAAAAAAACCAACAAAACAAACAGTGACTGGAAGCTCAACTTGGTTTCTCTAAAGAGCAGATTAAAAAAAAAAAAAAAGGAAGGAGCCTACTGAGACTGTCTCCTGACTACTGGAACTACAAGAATTCAGAACACTACTTCTGAATGGGTTAGCTTGGACTGTCAGAAATAGGAAGACAACAATTTGAAGCCTAAGTTCAGGTAAAGTATTTTATCCACTGTAACTATCAACTACTAAAAGTCCTTCCTAGATGAAATCTGAAGCTTTAAAAAAACTTGTTGGTTTGTTTTTTTAAAAACACACTGTTGAAAAAACAAACTGCATTTTTCATGAATCATTACAGAAAAAATAGATTCTTATATTGGATTACTTGCATGTGTTTTCACTCTGTGTTTGGCTAGCTTTCATTCCCTTTTTGTACATGAGAGTGAAAACAAAGAGAAGCTTGCCAAAATGGAAATTAACACAAAGCATTGCCTTTGCCTCTCCCAAAAATGATGGACGAATTCAGAAATAGACTAAGCAGCTGAAACAATGTTGTTCATTTGCTTTTAACTAAGCCCTCAGATCTGTAAGTTAACTTTAATAGATCTGTAAGTTAATTTTAATACCAAAAAAGTCACTATTGTATCACTGTATTTTTAAATCACTGGAGAATTTAAACAGAACCTTGATTTATTTTCAGTGATGAAAACTAGAGAGAAATTTATCAAAGATAATTACTGTGCACTTTATTTGTATTTAAAGCTTATATTAAGCATTAGTTTTGAGTTCAGCTATGTCATTTTCCAAAAATTAAAAGGAAAGGAAGGATGTTATGTTCTTCTCACATACTTACTCCCCAGCATAAAGGTAACTGACTTTTGTTAAGATGAAAATTATTATGCAGACTCACCTTGCAAAAGGAATATAAGACAGACTATACCTGAAAAAAAGAGGAAAAAAGTATATTTGCAGAGTGTTTATGTATCTCCTTGAACTAAATTATTTCACTATAGTCCAGCATTAATAAAAGCAACCTGTTGTAACACAACTTTAAACCAGATTACCTATTCAATTTAATGCTTACCTGAGAAAAGATTACACGTTGGATAAGAACTAAACATACTGACAAGGACTTGGTGGTTTACTTCTCCTTGGCTTTTTTTTTTTTTAATGTAGTTCATGTTTTCTAATGCACATGAACTTAAAAAACCAAGATTTACTATGAACAGACCAAAAAGGAATGCTTCTGGAAAAACTGTATTCAAGATGATATAGACAACTTTTTTCCAGCTTAAAAGAGAATCTAAATTACTATGCAAATATACATCTAATATTTATGTAACTCTAAATACAGGTATATGCTGTAGTATGAACAATATGCCACAACTGTGACACTCAAACAGCTGATAATTCTGTTGTCCCCTGAAACTCGCTTCTCACAAGCTTCCAGGTGGTGTTTTGTTCTCATGCCCAGCCTGATCAAATTGTAGAACACTTAACAAATGTGAACTGTCTGCTGAAAACATGCAGAACACAGTCTGAGTAGTCTTTCCTCTATCCAATACCAAGCATTTGCCTGGGCACAGCACAATGCCCAACAGTCCCTATCCTGAACAAATGGTTACTTGTCCTCAAACCCAAGTTCAGTATAGACTCTGTGTATTCAGGGCAAGTTCAAACAAGAACTGTGGTCACCTTGGGTTGCCTGAGAGTTAGCACCAAGTAATTCCCCTGGGACAAGGAGACAAAGTATGTATCTCTATGGAGAAAGGAGTAACTTCCAAAACTTCTGCCAGGATTTCAGGCATTCACCTGCACTCATGCATTGCCAAGCCTTTGCCCCTGAGTGCATTTGGATGGTCATCATAGTACCTGCTGCACTAAATTTACCCTCTCACATCCACCCCCTCTTTACCCAGTGCTGCTGTGTATTCTTGGGACACGACATACCCTATGAAAATGTTGTTTAGTTTCTTTCACTTCAAAAATGAAAAAATAGTTAGAACTCAAAAAAAGAGAGAGATGCACAGAACATATGATTATACTGTTACTTTCACAATACAGAAAAGGCATGAGAATCTTTTTGCATATATATTCCTTTTATAAGGCTTCAGATAAGTTCACACGTTGCAGAATATACTTAAAATTGCCATTTTTGTAAGACGATTGAATATAGATTTTGCTGGAGTTACACAACCTATCTTAGAAGAACAGATTGAGGCTGGCATTTGGGCACACTTACATGTGAAGCATATATATAGGTTTATAATCATGCGGGTGTAGGAGCAGGAAGAAGAAATGAAAAGGAATTTTAAGAATCTTACCAGGTCATTGCCAAAAACTGCAATATGCAGAATAACATCGCCAAACCTTTTTTGTCCCACTAAGTAAAAATGAAGCAATTACGGCAAGTTAGATCATTTTGCACCATTCTATACGGTAAACAATTGGAACAGTCTGTTCAATCAAAAATTGAGTTAGCTGACAATGCCTAAATCTTCATAACTTAATTTGCTACTTCTTTTCTTTCTAACAGCTTTCCATTTGTTTCATCCATCGCTTCATTAGCATCACACTATGAAAACCTTTTCTAGCTTTGAAAATACTTAACAGCATCGGTGCTAACACTCTCTCATGAGATTGTACTTCTGCAAACATGGAAGTTCATTCCATATGAATATGTCCAGCAACATATTTACTTCTATGGAATGTAGGTACAGCCAGTTTCCAATCAAAATGCTTGAAAGTACTTGTTCTGTTTCTTTTTCATTGTCTTAATTAGCTTAATATTCTGTATCCATGGCTTCTGAAGACCACTACATATTCTCTGATATTTTCTGACATCACTAAAATGAAACGATATTTTAACTTGCTTTTCTTAGTTTTTATTCCAGAGGTCTGCAGACTGAACCTGAAGCTCTAGATTTTGTATTCTCATCTACATCACAAGCAGGTGGAAATGTGCGTTTGCTTTACAGCCAGCAGGCTCATCACTCCACCTAAGCTCTACTGCACCTGACAACAGAAACCACACACAAAGCTCATCTTTCCTCCACAATTGAACTTTATCTTAAAGCCACGATACAATTAATAAACTAACGAAGCTGGATTGCTTCTTAGAGGAATAAAGTGTTCTCACTTACCCAGAATACAGCACAAAGAGTCAATACTAGGCAAAGCTGGGGTGAGATGGAAGGAGAGACAAAAAAACCCAGAATGAATACTCAAATACACAACAGAGCAAATACAGTAACTGTTTTCGTGTTTTCAATGGGCAACCAGCATTTTCAGAATTGACTTATGAAACATGCAGAGCCAAGGCCTGAGACACAGTGACTATCATGCTGAACTCCACGTAAAGTGGTGTTTTCCAAAGCACACTATGAGATATGTGTGGCCAGAAAGGTGGGACGAGTCTTGGAAGAAAGAGGTGGAAGAATTGACTTCAAGAACCAAGAGGAGTATAACCAGGTGTGTGTAGCCTTATGTGTAGCCTTATTAAGAGGTGGGGTTAGATGATAAAGCTTGATTGAAAGCAACCAGTCTGGGAACTGCTACTCTATTATTTCAGTACATACTATCATTCTGAATCTAGTATTTGTAACAACCATTTCTGACAAGAAAGGTATGTGCATCACTACAATCTATTATTAAAAACATCCATTCACCATTACGGTATCTGGCAAACAGAGGCTATACTTCATCTGCCAGTGCTTTTTTATCTTCTGACAGTAATGAAGAGCCCACTAGGGAGCAGCTGCCTCAGATACAGTGAAAACGCTCATGTGAAGCTTTGTTCAAGGTACTTATATACTTCTGATGGAACATTACAATGATATATTTGGTTTACTATGCCAAGTAATCACACCATTCGTGCAAGCTTAATCATCACCTTGAACTTTTCCACTAAATTTCATCTGGCTTCCTCCACTTATCATTACACATAGAAGAAAACAGAAAAACCCTCTAAATTAGTTTTCACTGAAAAAAATCTGTTGGTGTTTTATTGAAAGAAAAATAACAGACTCTTGAATTTTCCAAATATGTTTGTGACTCCTGAACTGCCTACAATTCTAGCTTTGTGTTAGGATGGGGATTAAAACAGTCAAATACATCCAAAGTTTTCAAAACTTTATAAATTTTCCAGTTCTTCTCTGTTTTACTGAAATTTTCCATCGTAACCGTCTTAGATCTCATCCAGTGTTCATGATCACTATTCAGTAAAACCTTTCATTCTCTTTTCCCAAACTTTTTGGTAGCTCCTTTGCACAGGTAGGTAGGTCTGTGATGTTTTCTCTACTATCTGTTCTCTTTCCATTTCCCTGATGTTTATTGTTTCTACAGCCTTCAAAGCAAATTATTTTGTCACCATGCCTGAGCATGGTGGATAATAGGATCATCAGAGCAAAATGATTTTTGTGCCTGCTGTTTTAAGGGTCTGGCTTAGGCTCTCAGTTTCACCAGAAAAAGCCCATAGCTGTAAAGTGTTGCAGAATTCATACTCAGCAAACACAGACTCTAGAGAACTGGAGATATCCTTGGACATTTTTACTGCAGACCTACAAAACATAGCTTCCCTAGGACTTGTAACTTGGTTGTAAAAGATGGCAAAACAAAACAAAAAAACCTCAAACCAAACCAAACAAATCTCTTGAACAAATCTTGGAGTCCAAGCTAAGGATCAAGTGACTTTCCCAAAAGATACGGGCAAACACGAGCTTCCTAAATAAGATTATAACTTTTTTTTTTTTTAAAGTGGGTGTGTGAGAGGAAAACCATACAATCCATATGACAGACATCCAGAAAAAATTTTGCACCCACATCAGCTCTAATCAAGTAGAAAAAAAAGTTATATGATAGGGAGAATAGGAATAGACAACTACATTTAAAAAATAAAAGTTGGAACAAATCAGGGAGGAACAGGAGAGAAATTAAATACAAAACAGAGGAGCAGCAAGTTGAAAATTGTTTTGAAGCAGAAAGTTGTTTTGAAGTACCTAATACAGAGCTTTGGGATAGGAATTCTGATATTGGAGATGGGGTTTTTTTTCCATCCCCCTGGAAGAAGAAACGATGGTCATGGAAGTAAAGGAGCCAAAGATGTCACAATGGAGAGTCACGAAGCTGAACATGTGACTTCCCACACTTTGAG
The DNA here is from genome assembly GCF_001604755.1 of Lepidothrix coronata. Lineage (NCBI taxonomy): Eukaryota > Metazoa > Chordata > Aves > Passeriformes > Pipridae > Lepidothrix > Lepidothrix coronata. The sequence goes on along the minus strand of NW_016690222.1, from coordinate 742,433 downwards.
GGAAATAAATTATTTTTCTCCATTGCTTTGAAAGTGCTGAACCACTAACCTTTACAGACAGAGCTGCAGCCAACAAACAACTGTCAAGCTACACTTGGTGACCACTGACTTTTCACAGTAGCTAAAAAGTCTCTCTCTTGCCTTGTTCTTGATTAGAAAATAAATTAATCAACCTACTATTAGCATTTAGTAAGAATTATTCAGTAAAAAGAACATGTCACTCCAAATGATTAATTAAAAAAAACCCCATAAGCAACAAAAAGACAGGCTGATAGAAAGGAGCTAGATAATCTCTATGACATACAGAGCTAAACAGCTTGACTGTTATTTCTTAGTACAAAGAAATAATCTCCCTTTAGAAAAGCCTCAAATTTAGCTTTGAGGCTAAAGGAAAACTTTTTAATAAAAGGAAATAAAGACAGTATATTTACCAACATCACAATTGTAGCTATTAATCGTTTTGGATCAAACATTGCTTTCAATTGCTTCAGTGGCCCCATCAGGAAACATGTACTAATAGGAGAGAAAAAAACAAAACAATGTTAAATCCCTTTCAAATAACTCTTTGTAAAAGGCAGTAGGTAATTAACCAGTTTTCTGACAGTTAGATGACTTCAAAGGTTCTAAAAAAAAAAAAGGTATTTCAGTGTTTAGCAACAGAAACTCACTAGAACAAAAGGTGAAATACTTCATGAATTTAGCCCTGGAAACAGTTAGACTCCCCCTTGGTCACAAAATTCTTTCCAAACCATTAACATAGTAAAAAAAAAGTAATAGGCAAATACAAGAACACTATTACGTTGGCTGAGGTCAGAGGACACCCAGGAAAGAGGGTGTGACAAGGATATATTTAAGGAATAACAGAAGAGTAGAAGCAGATGGGTTTTCATGAACTCTTTCATCATCCAAGAAAAAAGCACATTTCTAATAATAATCTGTTTGATGGTGTTGAATGCCATTTATAAATAAAGACAATGAAGAAAGCAGTGCAGTTATAGGTAAATTTAAATCATGTTAGAGACACAAGAAGGGAGGAGATTGAACAATGACTGTAAGTAGCCCTACATTAATTTAGAAATGTGTGGGTAGTCCAAGATGTTTTGACTGTTATTTTAAGATGACAAGCACCATAATATATAAGAAAAAAAAAAGATGACAAAACTCAACTCTACAAAAGAAAATGAAGATCATATCCGAGAGAATGGGAACAAGTACAGTGGTTAGAGGAACAACAACAACTAAAGGCTTTTTTACAAAAAACCCCAATATGCTGTAAGTACAGCAGAGGGTTATCAAGGTAAAGTTTAGTGAATTTCATGTTGAAGCTGTTTTAAGAACTGACTTGTCAAAATAATGTAAAGATTACAAAGACCAAACTTCTGCAGAAAATTTCTTCTTAACAATAAACTTTTTTACCCAGACGGCATGCAAGTAGCTACAATCAAGATTACAGGAAAGCTTTAACTTTTTGGTCAAACTCAGCAAGCAAAAAGGAAAGAAAAAGTTCAGTAGTTTTTACTAATCCTCCTGCTTTTTTCTACTCTGTAGTTAATTTGAAGGGAGAACAAAAACCATCAGCAACGCTATGCTGTTCATGCAAAGAAATGCCATCTGAACTAAGAACTCACAACCACAGGAGTAATTCTCTGGCTTCAAATATTCTGAGATGAGTCTCTTTGTTCCCTGACATTGAAGTCATTTTCCTTTGTAGAAAACACAACAATTTAGTGAGAGAATTAGAATGCCTGTAATCTTGTGGTGCTCTGAATGCTTTACTAGAGAGTAGAAAACCTAGTTTAACACCTTTTCTAGTTAACAGTTATTTATATGAAATTAAACAATCAGTAGCAGGGAAGAGTTCGATAGAGCTTCCTCCTTCCTCCTTCTAAGACAGAAGAAATATGGGAATCCACATCCCAAGCAGTAAATAGAACTCAATCTTCCACACCCAGATGTTCCCCTACCAGCAACTTCATGCATACAACCCCTTCTCTTCACTTTTTTTTAAGTTGTGTAGACAGACCTCAAAAGTCCGTATTAAATGGGAAAAAATGTTTTCACAATTCAATAGGAAAAAAGTTTTAAATTCACTGCAATCCAAACTAACTTTTTCTTAGTATTTTCTCATCTTGTCTGCTGAGCCATAAAATTAAATTAAGACAAAAAAAAGGGGATCTGAAGAACTAGAAGAAAAAATTAGTTAGCTAGTGGAAGGAGAGGGATGATGAAAATATGGTGGTAAAAAGGAGTGAAATTTAGGCCACGTAAAGTAGGCAGAAGAAAATATAGAAAGCAAAATGCATTGTTTGTAATCTGATGAGCATTGAAAGACAGACATCACAAGAGCTTCTCCAGAGAGGAGATTCCATAGGGAGAAAAAAGAAAGGCTGAAAAACAATTCTAGAGGTCCTGCACTTAAACAGGATATTTTTCTTAGATACAACACATTCTGTAAGAGATACACTCATCATCCCAGAGAATATCAAGCATCATTGTTATCATGTTCATGGCTAGAAAATTATATTAAAAACAGGCTAGAGAGGAATAAACAGGCTAATAGGACTGGTAACTGCATTTTGTTTTAAATAGAGACTTGCAAACAAGCCTGAAAAAGTTTAAATCTGCTTGTCAGTTTGGGACTCTATTGTCATTTCCTACTGTTCGTAGAACACAGTTGCCTGTTGTTTATATCTGAAAGGACTACTGGAGGAAATGGGGGGGCCTCTCTTTTCTTCTAATTTTAGTTGGTGTCCAGACTAAAGTTTTTCAGCATTCTCCTAAAAGAAACAACAGTCTGTAAAAACTTTCCTCTTAATTAGACTTGATTAGTACCAAGTTTCTAAAATTCTAATTTAATTTGAAGCAGTGAAAACACACACAAAGTACCAGGTAAAAATGAAACAGCAAAAAAACCCATCCCAAACCAACAACAAAGAATAAGGTAAGGGAGAGAAAAGGAAACACTCAGCATTGCCTACCTCCAGTATTAATTTTTTGTCTTGTTTTAGTATGAGATGGAATAGTTCGACAAATGAGATTCAATTTCAGTATAGAAATTTTTGGCTCCTAACAAATTTGTTGAGGAAAAGCACTACACCTTCACATTTCTCAAACGTTAATGTCACATGACCAGAGTTTTAACAGATTAACAATGCTTTGATTCAAGAATTAAGTCACTTGACTAAAGTAATAGAGTCCATGAAAGTCAAGACCAGACTCAATGGCGTTTGAGTCCCGTGACCATGCATCAGCTACACTAAGATCATAAGAGAAGGAGGACAAACAGAAACTGAAAATACTTCATTGACACTGTTTCTTACATGTCTTTCAAACCGTGAAAGAAAAGTTTTTGATCCTAAGAGTTCCCTTCTGCAAATCTTTTAAGACTGTTATGTGGAATACTTCCAAGAATCAAACAGTTTAAAAATACACTGTGAATGATTTTTAGGTTCTGCTTTTGCCCTTACAGTCAAAACAAGGATTTCCTGAACATCTCCTTTTTCAAAGAATTTTCTCTTGAGAGAGAAACAGGATAATCACTCTGCTAAAAGCAAAAAGCTCCTTCCAGTAAAAAAGCATCCACACAGTATGGAGACTACCACCTGCCCCTGAAACTGAGGTACTTCTGTACCTGGCAGAAGGATTTAGCTGTAAAAAGTACAAAACATTCAATGAGCAATTTGTTACTCATACTTCAGATAGCAGTTGTGATGTGTCCACAAAACAAGCATGTAAGATAACTGATATTCAACAATTATGACAGTGTTAAAACTGTTAAATAAACAAGTTTTTATGTTATTATCATTTCAATATGAAAACAATGTTGTTTATACACAACATTCTAGAGCAAAAGCAAATGGAAATGTAGATGAAAAGGAGGGTACTCTTCTAATAACCATAACTAAGAAATCGTACCTGGCTAACGCAGCAATATTTCCCAGGGTGTAGAACACTGCAAAAAGTTTGATCCCCTTTGGGAGCCATAGCAATGCTGTTCCCTATGAAAGATAAGTTATTTGTATGTTTGCAATTAGTTAATTCAATTTATTTAGATTTTATAGTCTATGAATATATTTTCATGCTATGAAGAGCATCATTCTGACATAACAATAGCAAAGTACCCTGCTCTCAGAGTTGCAGCAGTCACTACTCAGCATACTTCTATTGCCACCTGCTGGCAAAACAGTGTGTTGGTTTACTGTATTTCACAGTATCTTTACAACCAGGCAATATTTGTTTATATTGTTTAACACATTTATTTGTACTGTTTATATTCTATTTACTGCACTTGCAGTTTTGTTACAATGCCCCACTGTACATCCTGCACCTCCACACACAAAGGATAAACTGTCTTAAAACCACACTAATATTCATCTCCTTTCTCCTCCAATCAACCATCTGGTTTTGCAGTTTAATATGAACTAAGGCTGAATAGAAATATTTTAGAACTCTTACTTCCAGACATTTCTTATTTCCACTAAACACGAAAAAATCCAAACCCTTCTGCTGATCACAGTTACCTATGGTGAGCAGAGAGAAATGGAATTATAGAATGTTTGGCATTATAAGGGACCTTAAAGATCATCTAGTTCCAACCCCCCTGCCCATGGGCAGGGACACCTCCCACTAGACCGAGTTGCTCAATGCCTCGTCCAACCTGGCCTTGAACACTGCCAGGGATGTGGCATCCACCACTTCCCTGGGCAACCTGTTCCAGCACTTCACAGTAAAGAATTTCTTCCATATATCTAACCTAAATGTCCCCACTTTCTGTTTATACCCATTACTCCTTTTTGTATCACTACAGTTCCTGACAAAGAGTCCCTCCCTAACTTCCTTGCAGGCCCCTTTCAGATACTGCTATGAGGTCTCCATACAACCTTCTCTTCTCCAGGCTGAACAGCCCCAATTTTCTCAGCCTGTTAGAGCCTAAATGGAGCCTAAGCTAGAAGCAAAACAAGATGGGATGTGGACACTGTGTCCTGG
>NW_016690222.1:706337-737047 GCF_001604755.1 Lepidothrix coronata | reverse complement strand
GGGGGGGGGAGAATGTCAGGCAGAGGGAGTCAACCAAACCTAAAAAAGGGTTATTCCCATCCAATCTTGAGCTCCCTCCCTAGAACTTGCTCCCTTTCCAACAGAAGTATCTAGCTAGAGATGTCACTGTACTTGGCATAGATATCAATATGGAGAATACCACTCTCTATTTCCTTTATTGATCTGATTACTATTTAAATAAAACCTCTCACAGGTAAGAGCAGTTGTTTTTTCACCGGCTTCTGGGACTTCTCATGCAGCTGAAAACTTCCAGCAGATTTTGATTAACCGAAACAATTAACAGATCTCAACTTTTAACTGCAGGCTTGAGACTCCTGCCAGCCCCTCAAGTTCACGAATGAATAAATGATTTGCCGACTCTAATAACACCAGGAATGCAGCAGGTTTTTCAAATGTCAATTAGTATCACAGTCATCACCTATTGATTTGTTAAGTGTGATAAGTTACACTTGTCGTTTCTTCATCCTTTGAAAACCTTTCAAGTTTAACCTCTTTTCCCCTTTTATTGAAGAGAATAAAAATAAGATGGGTGCACACCCCTAGTACACCACTTACAAATCTACATTTTGTCAGTCTTCAAACCATTTAGTAAGAAAATCTATTCTGCTACAATAATAATGCTCTCTGCTGTGAGTGGAAGAAAACTCGTCAAAATCGTAATTCAGAGAGCAACAGCCCTACATGCCAATAATACATTTAACGTCCAGTTAAATTTGTGGATACAAAGTTTAGAATACAGAATAAAGCAAACACAGAATCACATATAAAGTGTGAATATGAATGAGGCTCTACTGTAGAACAGTAATAAAGCACAGGGAAAAAAACACTCTTTACTTACAAGAAAAGAGCACACAATGCCAGCAACAAAGCATATGGCAAACCATCTGACTCGAGTACCAAAGCTGAGCGTTGAGGCATCAAGGACCTTAATAGGAAGACAGGAAAAAAAGAGGATATTACAAACCCAGTTTTGAACAATCTAAAGGAAATTTTTCCTTTACCGCTGAAGTTCTTAATTTCAAACAAAATATTTTTTTAGCCAGAAACAATCATTTTACCTTGCTGAACAGTCACTTGCATATTAATTCTTTCATATTACAAAATTTTATTAACAGTCTGGAAATATATTTCCAAAACAAACAAAAAGGACAAAACCCATGAAGGTATATCCTGGCATTCACACAATACAACTCCACTTTCAAACACTTTCTTTTACCATTCAAGTGAAAATTATCACAACTGTACCAAAGCAAAAGAATGGATGAACCTTCTAGCAATTTGCAGTGGAATATATCTATTTGTGCAGCATTGTAGGTTCCTATAAACATTACTACCTTTTCCTGTTAGTAGAGAGGATCCCTTGTACATACTATTACCAGTATCCACAGCAAGCATTATGACTCAGCTTCAGTTACTGTTCCTTACAGGGTAAAGGTGTAGGCAGATTAACACACAGCTTGTCTCATCAGACAGCTAACCTGCTGAAAGAGATTATTTTACTTCCTCCTTCTGCAGTGACTCCAGAACCTGTAAGACCCCCCTAATGAGCTGAACTAGCTGACAAAACTCACAATGTGGGAAGAGGACTAGTGTGTCTTCTATTCTGATGACTTAGTCCTAATGAGCCAAATCAGCTCTACAAGCTGTCAGAAAAGCCACAGGGCTGATGTAAAGAGACATGGCCACAGAGCTGGCAGAACAGTCCCCTTCAGCAGCAGCGACTTGTTAGATATGCTCAGATCATCTTCCCCACCCATGCTGTAAGAACAATGTATTTCAGCTTATTCCAGGTCACTACAATTAAATATACTTCCTATTCTAAACTGGCCTATTAAGTGAAGCATTGCTTCAGCTTACATGAGATGATTATAAAAAGCCAACTTTCCTGTTTGTTCAGATGACACAAACAAACTTGCCCTCTTGTTATCTAGTCTACAAATATTTTAATCAAGTCTTATTAAGCAAATATACAAGTTAGGCCTTCCCCAGCCAATGAGTATGATGTTTCTCCTACTCTCTGGAGAAATTTCTCTTTCATGCAGTGGCAAGTCAACCAATGAAATTTGGTTACTACTTAGAACAATGTCACATCTGTACAAATGAAGAATCCATATCTAGTTTAATAAAAATATGCTACACGCAAGCACACGTATATGTGCTGGGATGAATCATCATCTGAGGGTATGTCAACAAGGAATAGCTTGGACTATTTTCTTTATAAACTTTTATAAAAAAATCAGCCACCTTACTTAATAAAATTAAATACTTTGAATATTTATTTAAGAAGGGGGAGAAGAGTAGTAAAAATAATCTTTTACACTGGCTTACTGTCTGAGCAGACACAGAGCTGGGATACCCTATTGTTCGGAGTTTGGTTTCCTCTTTTCTGTGTTCAGCAGTTAAGACAGAACTTCCCAGAGGTCAAAAGACGTAGCTTACCTTGTTAGGTCCAACACTTTATCCTTATGCACGCATTAAAGAAACAGACAAAAACAGTAACTAAAAGATGGTTTAGTATTTGAAATCATATTTGATAGTCACAGTCCTGAATGCCTACACATGTTCAAAGTGTAGGAAGAGCTGGTAGGACATAGCTGAAGATATCCACTTCAATCACAGTTTTAGTTACACCTATTAATCACAAGCACGCACACACATACACACACACAACAAAAGAGTAAAAATCCTTTCCATCCCTGCTCAGAAATGAATAGTGGATAGGCCAAGACTATCAGTAAACCCAACACACACTTTCCAGATTGCCTAGAAAACATGGAAAGGATGAAGATAAATCATTTATTCAGGTGTATCAGGCAGATTGCTGCCACTTACTAATATTCTACTTCTCATCTTAATATCTATGGTGCTGCTGAAATGACTAACAGGAAATTTCATTCTTCATATAAATTTGTGAACAGCTTTATCTTCATCTAAATCCCTAACAGTTATAAGTTGAAAAAAATACAAACACGAGAAACAAGAGAACCACACAAGGGCTTGAAGCAAACAATGCCGCAAGATTTAAAACATGATTTTAAAACTAGTTCCATACATTTTATGGATTTCTTAAAAATTTAGATTGACAATACATGCACATGAACTACAGGAAGATGGGCTGTGGCATGAGGGCTGCCAGAGCACCACAACATAGCATTCTCTGTAATAATAAATTAATTGGCATTAAAATGAAGGCTGATCCTCCAACCATTCCCGATGCCATCACCATTTATGTTGTGAAGCTGAACCTAGATAATGCAGTGTTTGAAACTCTGAAACTTGAGATCTGGTAATGCATTTTCTTAGTCCCTGATACCTAAGAGTATCTCTTAGAGGAGTCTGAGGGCATACTTCATTGCAGTCTACAGCTTCCTCATGAGGGGAAGAGGAGGGGCAGGCACTGATCTCCCCTCTGTGGTGACCAGTGACAAGACCCGAGTGAATGGCCTGAAGTTGTGTCAGGGGAGATTTAGTCTGGATATTAGGAAAAGGTTCTTCATCCAGAGGGTGGCTGGACACTGGAACAGGCTCCCCAGGGAAGTGATCAGGGCACCAAGCCTGACAGAATTCAAGATGTGTTTGGACAATACTCTCAGACACATGGTGTGATTCTTGGGGATGCCCTGTGCAGGGCCAGGAGTTGGACTCAATGATCCTTGTGGGTCTCTTCTAACTCAGGAAATTCTATGATTAATACTTTTTAGGTTTCATGGAAGCAGTGGAACTCATTATCTTTTCAGGATGCCTGTTCCACCCCTATAGGGAAGTACCTTGCTGCAAAAGGTGAGTAACAGCTACACAGTTCAACTACATAAACCACAGACATCAGCTTGTGCTAAAATGCCAGGCTATAATCTGTAAAAGTTGAGGACCTGTCACAGCATGTGTCTGTTCTGCCACACGTGCTGCAGAAGCAGTAACGAGGGACCATGAGACACTCTGAAGTAACAGCTTAGTTTCTCAGAAACTATGAAACGGAACCCTACAAATAAGTAGGAAATAAGCAGGAAACAACGCAAGGGTGATTAGGATTTTTTTGTGTGTCTGACATAAACCATACAGCTAATTCCAGATTTCGGATAAAAAGAGTTGGCATTGCAGTCTATGATATTTGCATTAGCAGAAGCTTTTACTTAAAGGACCAAAAAAATTGCCAGGCAAGTTCCACATCTGGGGAAAGATTCATATGGAGAACTAGACAGTAATGGTGGCAAGGGAATTCCTGTAAGACACACCTCTCTTGCTGTACTGCTTAGCAGCTTGTTTCTAAGAAGATAAAGAAAAATGAAACTGAAATCAGAAATGGAAATCCTTAGTTTTCTGTAGCTAAACTTTTACTGCCAATCTCCTGTGCAAGAGCAAGGATTTTTATTCACAGGGTATTTCAAGCTAATATTGTATCAAAGAAATGATACAATCCAGAAATTAAGAGGAAACTTAAGTGGAAACTGGAATCTGTAACGGAGACTTCCTGAATCATAAGGAACAGTCTTGCAGTAGTTGGATAGACAAGCTGCAAGTGACGGTTAACACCATCTTTGCTGAACAGTTTGCAACGGACACACAATAAAGGACATTAATAATAATCTGCAAGGCTGCCTTTAATCAAAAATATTTCCTGTGGTTCTGAACCTAAGCTCCCCCCAAATATTAATGATCTTATAAAAGTTTTCCACGTGGGCAAATCGAAAAGCAGAAACATTTTATTTTACAAGTTTTAAGAAATATTCTAGAAGTTAGCAATTACATCTTTTCTTGATGGTAAATTTAAGAACATGCAAGCAGTGGAGAAAATTCAAACAAATGTCAAGTAAATTTGCAGAATTGGGTTTCTAACCAATAACTTAAAAATATTTAAAGAGATATTTTCATCTTTCCCTAAAAGACTTCTTTATACGTATTTATGTCATCACTAGAGAGTAAAATATAAGAAATGTAAATATCTGGTCTATTCCTCTTTGCTGAAATCTCACTGAATGCTTTAAGCTGCTGTCAGCTGACATGAAACTTAGCCAATGTGTCACATGGACTGATTTTATTTTAGTTTTGGTATTGATAAAACTAAAAAGCATAATGCTGCCCTGACAATATCATTACACTGGCATACTTACAATTCATTATTGAGCTTTTTGATAATGGATTCCTTTAGTTCATTTTTTATAATGTATTTAGAGTAATGGATCTAATTGCAGCAAGAAACAAGTTGGTTTAGAAAGTACAGAACAACTTCAGTGAATCGTAACACAGTTGTTTCGTTATATATGTCTACTTAGCAGGAATTACTACTGACTTCAAGGTAATGGTTCTGTAAAAATCAAGGAGAAAAACACGGATATCTGTAGATATGAACCATATGATAGCTATTACATAACTGTCAGCTATTGACATTACCTGACATCAGGGGGCCATTGTTTTTAACCAAACACGTGACGCAGTTCCAGAAAGATCATTACAACGGTTGAAGATTTTACACACAAAATGCATAATCTTATACTTTCTTTCACAACTTTACCTCTTAAAAAGTATTCTTCTCTTCATGGGTGCATTAGAACTTTTCTGTTCTAATACACACACTTTAAAAATAATCAGCACCATTCAGCTATAGCTTTAGTGAACGTCACGTATGAATTTCCTCACTAAAAAAAGGCTTGATTTCCAGTGTTCTACAAATACGTCGCTACTTTGAGAGTAACCTACAGATGAGAAATTGCCTGACCTAAGCACTTGATATTTTTTTTCTTCAGTGGGTATTAATTTATTTTAAAGATCTTTCTGGTTCATCTCAGCATGCAGCTCCTTTGCACTGTGCCAAAGACACATTTATATGTTTTCTTCTATCATGTACTGGATAGGCTTTAAATATAGGCACACTTTTATTATTTAAAGTCTTCTCTGGCTATAACAATATCATTACGTGCAATAGTGAAATCATATATAGTTTAATTACTGACATTTAACTAGTAACACACTATTAGCTCAGTTCTCTCCTCAGGATATACACTTCAAATATAAAAAGTATTAGAGATGTAGGCATTTATCTGTTGATCATCGCTTTAAACATCACAGCATCAAGTAAAGGAAACCTCTGTGTCACTATCATGTGCCTCATGTGAAATGTGCCTAGTGATGGCAGATTAATTCTCTTGGAACTGAACTGAGATTAATGGAAATGTAAGTCTTTATTTGATAATCTTGAGACAAAATCAGAAGGTGAAGAATCCTTCCCAAATGCTGGGAGCCAGTTCTGGTGTGAAAGCGCAGATTCTGCACTGCTTCCAGAATTAGCTGTGGACAAAATTTAGCTGCTTTATTGTTGCAAAGAGGCCAAGTTCTTAAACCTCGAAGATCAGCAGCAATTCAGTGCAAAACCAAATGAAACATGTCAGCAGCAAGCTGCTAGGACTAATGTTATACCAGCTATGCTCAGGCTGTTTGTTAGTTGCAGTCAGACACAGGCTGCTCTACATTCCAGCTTCCTCCACTGCGCTCCAGCACCCTGCAGCAACCAGTATCAAGATATTCCTTGATGTGGGGCACTTTGACCTGCAGTCACACCGATTAAGAGGGAGCTGATAGAATAAATGGTTCTTTGTAAGTATGCTCAGTTTTGCTTCAGCCTAGAGATTAATTCTCAGGAATGTATGGTGTTCAAGTGCAGTAAAACTGAAACAAAGAGATAAGAAAGATAGTGGGAAGGAAATACAAAAATTAAGTTGTACTCGAGGAGCATGACAAAAAAAGTAACTTCAGCACAATATACACAAAACTATCTTTGTCTAAAGAAAATCTTTCTTTGCTTTTGCAAATTCAAAGGCACAAGGAAATTGAGAAGCAATTTACACAGAATCATAGAACTGGTCAGGTTGGAAGGGACTACAGTGGGCGGCCATTTGGTCCAAACCCCATGCTTAAGCAGGGTCGCCTTAGAGCACAAGCAAACCTTTCTTTAGAAAGAAAACCTGTTGTCTGACTGATCAAGTACCAAGGCCAGGCAGTAGGAAGACCACACATGACACAAGGAGACCCTGCTACCCCAAAGCAAGGGCAGCAAATAAATTAAATGACAAATAAAACCAAATGACCCCAAGCCACCAACAGAGCAAAAAGCTTCACACAACAAGAATATGCCAAAACTCATACACCGGACAGTGTCTGGTGCCCATAACCCTCGTCCCTGGGCGCACGCAGCAAACTTCGGGGAGGAGGAGGGAGGACAGGCCCTCCCGCGCGGTACCTGCGCCGTCAGTCCCTGCTCCTCGTCGTCCTGCCCGGCCAGCACCCGCCGCAGCTTCTCCATGCTGGCCCTCCCTCCGGCCGGGCCGCGCCGGGCCGCGCCGGGGAACGGAACGGGACGGGACGGGACGGGACGGGACGGGACGGGACGGGACGGGACGGGACAGGACGGGAGCCGCTCCACCGCCGGGCCCCGGCCCAGCCTGGAAGTGACGCGCCCCCCGAGGCCGTGGCTCGGGCCGCGCCTGCGCGCTGGGGCGGTGGCCCTGCGGTGGGGGGGTCCCGGCGCCTCTGGCGGGCGCCCTCGTGGGGCAGACATGGGAGACGGCCGGCGCCGGGTGGGCGCCTGTGCAGTCCTCGCTAGAGCCGATGGGGAGGAAGAAGGGATTTTTTTCAGCCTGTCATCTCTGCCCGCGGAATCGGTGTGCTCAGTGTGCACGGCAGCGCGATTTGCATGAGCGCGGTGGTGCGAGCTGATGGTTAAATAAAGCCCTGTGGACAGATATATAGGACACAGCACCGTGGGTGTTCGGGGCCCCGGTAGGACCGCGTTAGGGTACCTCATGTTCAGGAGGAACTTCGTGTGCATCAGTTTTTCTGCCCGTTGCGTCGTGTCCTGGCGGTCGGCGGCACCACTGCAAATAACCTGGCTCCATCCATCGTCCAGATTGCCCAGAGAGGTTGTAGAGGCAAACGGCCTCACCCCTCCTTGAATTAGAGGCACCTGTGACATCCTGCACACCGCCTGTGAGCAAGCCAGGTGCTTTTCCAGCTAGGAATGAGTAGGGCAAAAACAGGATTAAGTGTAAATGCCTTCTTCCAGAGATTTCCAGTGTGGCGCTGTGTAGGCTCTTAACCTCTGCCCCTGGAGGAAGGGATATGGCAGAGGCCATCATGCTGCCCTGTGTCTTGGCTTTGCTTGCTCATTCTGAGCAACACTTCAACCTCCACCCCCTGTGCTCAAGCACGATCATTCCACATAAGTCTTCCCTGTCCTGCTCTGTTCAGACACTGCCCCTGAATGCCCTCTAGGGCCATTCCTGCATGTGTCTCTGCTGTGTGACCAGCTCTCAGATGAGCACTGCAGCCTTGGCCTGAGTGCTTTACAAGGGGAATGAGGCTGGTGGCTGGGGAAAAAGGATGGAGGGGTGTGCCCTGCCTGCTGCAGTGAGAGCAGGCAGCAGCGTGGGGTGGGGCAGAAGAGGAAGATGAGTGATAAGGGCTGTGTAACCTGCTGCTATGTGAATGAAACTTGATAAAAGCCAGGGCAGCAGAGCCCCTAATGAGGCTCTTCAGGACAGAAACCTTCCCCTCCCACCCTACCTCCCCTCCCCACACACACTTAGGAAGTTTCCCATCTGCCTTTTAACCCTGACTTTTAGGTGAAACACTTGAACACAAACTGTACATTTCCAGCCTGATGACAGGCCATTGGCATCTCAGGAAGCTTTAGGTTAAGGCCAAAATTCGTAGTAGGAGAAACACTTGCAGACATGGCTGTGTAAAAATAGCCACATAACAGCCAAATGTCACTCTCCTGAGCTGGCCAGCATTGCTCTTACCTTTGTGAGGACCTGAGCAGAGAGGACTGTGTGTAAGGGAACAACATGACTATGACCTTCCAAGACAGGGAGGAAAAATGTAAGAAGGAATTGTGGTATAGGGGGCGGTGGGATGTGTGTGCAAAAATCATCTTTCTGGTACCTGGCATGCCCAGTGGTCCCAGGGAGAGGCCCAGCTAGTTCCTCTGTTCCATAGAAATGTTGTGGGCTCATGCTTCCACTGGAAATGGTGGCATACCAACAAACCTGTCAGAGCATGGCAGTCTCTTCCCCACCTCCTCCCAAGTGACACACAACCTGCAGCTGAAATCTTTGGGATCCCCCCTAAAACTAAAAGTGTGCAAGCCCTTCTGTACCCCCATAGCTTTCCCACAAAGCTCTGACTCCAGTGATTGCTTAGCTGACTGCTTGAGATGCCACGTTTGATCTTCAAGGCGGTGATACATGGCCTTTTCATGGATGGTGGCATGTGAAGGGGAGACAGGGAGCAGGAAAGAGTGCTGTCTTGAAAGATTGCTACCTGCCTTCAGTTTTCAATATACCCTCACAACCTGTGAGGTTTCCAAAGTATTTGTATGTAGATTCCACCAGGAGATTGGTTCAAGACCTTCATAACCGGGGCACATCTCCTGTGCTACCTCCATCAAGCAGTTGGGTTTTTCAAAATCATAGCTGCCATCTTCAAGCTTTGTAATTAATTTCTTTTACTAAATTTAACTAGATACAGCCAAAAAATGAAGCCTAAAATTTAGAGCAATTTTCTGGATTGCCACAGTCCATAGAGAGAGTGGCACTTTCAGGGAGCAGTTCTCATCTGAGACAATCATTTTAGTAAAGATTGTCTTCTGCTCTCTGGTGGCTACAGAGGAAGCATGGATGACTAGGTCAGACCAGACACCTAAGTTTCAGTCTGATGAATTAGGGTAATGAGCCTCACCATTACCTCTTTTAATTTAAATATAGGCAGGACCAGCCTTTAAATATATAATTTTTATCTACTTTTACAAATATATATATGTAGTGAGCAAGATAGGACTGTTACTTTAAGCAGTGAAAATTATTAGGTCATAGAAACCCATTAGTAGCTCCCAGAATTGTAATAAAATGATTTGTTACAAAAGTGTCTTAATTCCAAAGCATATCTGAGACCAAAATATAAAAATAAGAAAAAAATTGTCTTTGTTGGTTTGTTTTTTTTTCCCTCCAAATTTATAGATATGAAGAAATACAGAAAATTTAAATCTGGGTCTATCCTTTTGGTCTGCATGACTTTAAGCAGGAGTGTTTGGCTCTGCCTTGGATTACTGATGCTTTCTGGTTGTACAGGGAATACAGGCATGCAAGCACCTGCCAGAGAGCAAGCTGAAGCAGTGTTTTTGTTTCTGTGTGAAAAAGTGCACAGTCTCAATGCTGTAAAACAGAGAAGAGCAGTGCAAACCTGGGCAGTGGGGGGGTCCAGCTTGCATCCTACCACTGCCCCCCCCCTTTCCCACCTGCTGTTGCCCAGGCTGTGCCACCTTCCTGACACCCACTCCTGAATGAGGCAAAGGGTGTTTTTTGCTTCCCTGCTATTTTCTTGAGTAGAAGGTTGGAATAGTCACCTAACACTTATTTTTCCTAGTTTCTCTGCTCAACAGAAATTCTTAATTCTCTGCACTCTCTTGAAATACCATCAGACAGTCATTACCTTGCCATGAAAAATAGGCAACTCGGAAAGCCTACATTTTCAGTGTTTCTGTGCTGATGAACTTTGTTTGATAAGGCAGTAGGATCTAACAATTGTTCTCCTTTTCCGAAAAGCTCAAATTCTTTCAATAACACAAAGTCAAAACAGGTGGTACAAAATATCATTTTGCCTTTATATCACAAACCTACCACATCTGGAGATAATTTCTGGTTTATGGATTTGCAAGCCTGTTTCTCTATTCGTATAGTATGGTGTGGTTTGCTTACAAGTTTCATCGATTCTTGACCTTACTGTTTTGCATGTATCCACATCTAAATTTAAAGCTAGCTAGAAAATCTGCTAAGTAATGTTGTCTTCCTGAAAAATGCATCAATTCAGCCAACTTGCTGAATTGGTGTGGTTGGTGGCATACTTTTAATGTAAAAAGAGCTGTGTCTATAGCTACAGTCTTGTAGCTCTATCAGCTGTAAACCTGTAAACCCTTATTTCATAAAAATAACAGTTCTAGGATTGCTCTGGTCACATGTCAGGGCTCTAATGTCCTGTATCACTCCCCACCTTTGCATTCTTCACCTTTGGAAATGGGATATTTGAATGGATATTGCTGAAAGGGGAAAGTCAGGGGTTACAAGGAATGTTAAGCAAAGGATCTCTTATAGAGTCCAACTGGGAGCATGGCAGAAAACAGAAGAGGTAGAGCTGCTTTAGGGACTTGCCTATTCCACTTGGTAAGACCCCACCTCAATCCTGCTGCTTGGTGCAAACATCTCAGATCCAATAAAGCAGCAGCTTCTGAAGCCCACTGAAAGGAAAAGAGCTTACCAGTGGGTAATGAATGCCCCTCATGTCTTTTGAAAAGATCCTGTGCTCCTGAAAAATGCCAGCATGAACATGCTCCAACAAGCCTGCTTCAGTGACAGTGACAAGTAGTGGTGCTCCAAAAATAAGGAACAAGGAAGCAAAACCTGAAAAATGTATCCCTTTTCTTATGCCTCAGTTCAGGAAACCCATCTGTTCTAATTTGTCTAACTTCCTGCACATTACTCCAAGTCACAGGCCACTTGGTGACTTCATACACCTTCATGGTAATTGTTTCTGCTGTGACTCAAACCTTTCCAGATCCAATCGTCACTTCATTAGTGATACAAAGTAACCTCACTCATAGGTTTCACTGTTTCCCTGAGTGCTTGGCAGGCAACTTGTAGCTAGGTGTGTTTGTGATTCTCAGGAACACTGTGAGCTACTGGAAAGCTTTGGAGGGAAAGGTAATAACCTTTATCAGCTCATCATGGCTGACACAGCACATGCAAGGAAGTACCGAACAGCCTTGTGAGCTCATCTCTGTGTGGCATCATACAGTCAGATCAGGCAGCACTTGGTTAACTGAAACACTACTGGACACCTTGCTAGATCTTTGAACCCATTTCTTACTAACAATAATCCGGCTAAGACCTGATGCTGATGTTTACCAAGTTACAGTATAAGAAACACAAAGTAATAGAGAAGTTACTGATCACACTGCTTGCTTTGTGCTTTTATTCCACGTGACTCACAGCATCAAGTTCATACAAAAATACCTTATAATTGTTGCTTTGAATGGCTTCCCCATGAACAAATACAGTAATTGTTTTAGAATTTTAAGTAATTCTAAGGGCAAGGAGACATGGTATATCTGAATGTATAAGACAGGAATGTTTGAGACAATCTTGCTACTCCCTTGGCACTGCTACAAGTTAAAATCTGGAGATCTTTCTGTCTTTAAACTGTGATCTCAGATTCAGGCAGACTGCAGTGACAGATTAGAGGAGATTAGTATTTTGACCTGCCAGGAGACACCTTTAAGATTTCACACCACCACATTTCCTCTTTAAAGTATAATTTTCATCACTCAACACCACTCTGAGAAGGCATCCCTTCAGTTAATACACACCTTAGAACAACAAACATGATACGAAACTATTCCAACCAGCCTATAAATCAACACCAATTATAGCAAGTTACAGCGTGGTTCTCCTCTGAGTAAATTATGTGCTAAATGCCTTAAAAATTATTCAATGCTTTCAAAATTTTAAGTGGCTTACTTTGTACCTTTACATTTCTCTAACATGGTGGACCAAATACAGCCATCATGTAAGTACTTGCAAGTGCTGCCATACCTGACACTGCTTTCTCTTGCACCAAGAGTTTGGGCCAGTTATCCCCATAAAATACTTTCCCTTAATGAGAAAGACATGTCCCAGATTTTAGATGAAATGAACGAAAGGAAAATTCTCAGCCCTGTTGCCATAGTTACTTGAAACCTACTGTTAAAGAGAGGGGGAAGGGAGGGGGAAGGAGAAAAAAGTAGGAAGAGAAGAGAGCAGTATCATGGTCAGGGTTAGGCCATGTGATAAAGAGAGGCAATGATCTTGAAGGAGCAAGACCTCAGTGATGACACTCAGAGCAGGTTATCCAGGAAACATTCTGGCTTCTATTGAGTGGATTCTATGGACATTGGTTATTTATGAGTGGTTACCACAGTGACTAAATGCAATGCAGTGGTAGGTATTAGATCTGCAAAAGCAGAAAGGGGTTGGGTGGGGAGAGACAGACTTACTTCTCTGTGATTAATTTAATAAAGAAATTGCCTCATTTTAAACATCAGACTGCTTCCTTTTTCACTTTACAGAGATAGTAAAACTTGCAGCAATGTCTTGTTCAATTAGAATAAATTTTTTAGCCTCTGAGTAAGTTGAGAGTAGAAATTCTCCAGATCTAAAGAGGTAGAACTGCAGATATATTACATCAGGCAGTTTGCACTGTTCTTCCCCAAATGCAGACAGGACCAACATATCTTGTGACACACAGGTTGAAAACCTAAGAGAGCTGGTAACTGTGCTTGTGAGTATTTTATATATTACCATTTTATATTATTGGTCTGTCACGTCAGCATGATGAAACAGACTGTACTGATTAAGAGCTTTGTGCTAAGTGATATGAAAGTATCACTCTAGTAGTTTTTTTGGTACTCATCTCTATCTCATCTTTTTATTCCTGCTCTTCTTGACTCCTTTTACATTCTTATAACTGGCATAAGCAGTAACACGTGTCTGTACCTGCAGCAGTGTAAAAGAGGTTCACGCACTCTGGAAACACACACGGTTGAAGTAACTACATTTGATAATTTGATGCTCTGTGTATTAGTTGGGCCATAATACAGTTTGTATCTGAGAACCCAGGGAAGGCACTGGAGCAGTTGAATGAGTGTTCTGTCCTAATCTAGGATTCTATTTTCTAAACACTCTACTTCCATGTCAAAACCTGCCTTGGTCCCAAGGAGAAAACTCTCCCTTTTTTGGTGCCTTCTCTCAGTCTGTAAATTTACCGAGACTTTTTTTCCCCTTTTTCTGCCCACTTCTCTGCAGTGCTAGTGCTGTCCTTGCTCAGATGACACCACTGTGCTTTGTAGAGAGAATAAAAGACAACCCTCAATGCTATGGACAACTACATTTTACTAAGAACGTGTTTTCTCCAAGAGCTGCCAGGCTGTATTTGTAGTACTGTGGCATACCATACAGAAGTCACAGAAGCAAAATAAAAATACAAAAAAACCCCCCCAAAAAACCAAACAACAACAACAACAACAACAAAAACAACCAAAAAAACCCCACAACAAACCAAAACAAACCCAAACCAAACCAAACCAAAAAAAAGATATCATCCATAGCAGCATAAGCTGAAATGACTATAAAGCATGAGACTGTTGTGGGAGGTTGAGCAAAATTCACTATCAGTAGGTGTTATTACACTCATTAAAGAATCCTTTTAAGTAATTTCTTCTCTTCTGACCCCACAATTATAGTTATTGCTTTCTGTCCATTAATTACCATGCTACCACATTTGAATCACAAATCATCAAGCTTCCAGATCAAGGACACTTAAATCTTGCAACAACAGAAGAGGTAGAAGCTACTTGAAAAAGTGAGTCAAGAGATCTCAAGATTAATCTGGGGAAAAAAGGGGGAAGACAGACAGACTGAGAGCTTAGCTGGTACTGTCTCCCACTTGAATTCCTAAAGGTGCTGCATTCCTTACCAGCAGTCTAGCAGCACTTGCCCAGAAAGGTGAGAAATTCTTTTCTGTCTGAAAACATGAAAGAAGACAACAGCTGTCCCTACAGCAGTAGCCACTGCAGCAAGAGAGAAAAGGCCACATGGTTCCCAGTCTTACTGCAGTGGAACAGAAGTAGTACACTCAAGACAGTGCCTGGGATCAGGGCAGCACAGATTTTAAGTGGCAGGACATATCCTACAGTTGAAAGTTGTTTTTACTAAAGCAAGCCAAGAAATTAAAACCAAATAGGTATTCCAGAATAACAGCTACTAGCAACAAGCCCTGCAATCTTATAAATCAAATGCAAATTCTAAGTTCTAATTTTGGATTATTACTAATCAGTGAAACTGTCATAGCCCCATTCTTTCATCCAAGGCTACCTGAGTGGGGTGAGGGAGAAAAAAAAAAGAAGCCATTAACTCCATTAAGGTATTCAGACTCAAGAATATATAATCTCCCCTGTTTCTTTAAAATGTTCCTCTTTTTGGATTATCCAAAGCAGCCCCATCCCAAAATGGCCACATGCCAATGTGTTTCAGTGTTCTGTGCCAGAGGAGGAGGGTGCAGATTAATCACACTATTATTTATTGCAATAATTCCTCATTTCTCCTCCTTAAGGTGTCCCCTTGCTTCCAGCACCATTATTTAAACAAAGAAATGGTATGTGAATGGATTGAAAAATGATGTTTTGAAGGACACATCATAGGCCACTTGATGGCACTCTGCCCATATAAACTGTTTTTGTCACTAGGCAGATTGTCAGTGGAAATTCACCCCAGACCAGATTCCCCATCCCAGACAGGGCTCTGTCCCTTCAAGTCCCATGAAAAATGCTTTGCTGTACCCTTCCCTAAGAAGTTTGTATGGACTGCAGGAAGCATCACTGGTTTAAAATCTGATCAAACCAAGTCAGAGCCCACTTTCCACCTGCAATTCACTCCTGTACTAATCCAGTATGAAATAACTTGAGCCTTGTCACAGTGAATGAATAGGGGGGAAGAAAGGAAGGAGAAACCTGGAAGGAAATACATTAGAAAGTATGGTGCAACTACTAGCAAAATGAGAGAATAAACTCCTGTAAATGGTATTCCCTCCTCTGGAAATTAAGACAATCAGGAGCTAATGAACAGTGATCAAAACATCAGGTGAGGCTAGAGTACATCATATAATGCAAGCTTTACCCAAGAGCAGCCCAAGATAATCGGTCATCCTTATCTGCTTGTGTCTCACTACTCACTTACACAGAAGTGTAATGCTGCTTCTATTCCAGGAGATAGGGAGGGAGGGAGGCAGAGAAAATGATACTTTTGTGACAAGCAAGCAGTACTGAAGAGGTAGCTTTTTGCACTAGCTTTTCTAAAGCAAAAAGTAGCAGTCAGTACTAGTTTCACCCATCCAGAAGACATGCCCTATAACCCTCTTTCTTGTATGCCCATTAACAAAGTGTTGCCATGATGCAGCTGAGAACACAGTAGAATTAGACCAAGTGGTAACTGACCATCTTATATTTGCTAGAAGAGAATATGTAATATTGACTTATCTGCATAGTGAGAGCTCTGAATTCAACCCTGCCTATCACAGCAGGAAGTTGTCTCAGCATCAGTCTGAGTCAAGAACCCACACGCTCTTTTCCTTGCAAGGGAAAATAAGTGCTAGGTATTAGGATCCAGAGGATGCTTACCTAAACTCAGTACATATCATTTACTTTTTGAGTCTGTTTTTGCTTCATGCTGTTACAGTAATAAAGTGACACTCCATACTAAAATTTCACTTTAGGATCTGGTATCACAATATGAAAACCAAAACTTTTACAAGTGTTCAAGAGATTTATTGCCATTTGGAACATGTTTATTGTTCAAAAACACTGCACTGAAAAAAATCTGTAACGTACACTCTTACATTCCTTGTCATTTTTATCTTTACAGCAATGTAACTTTCAGGCAGGTCATGCAGAAAAACCCCTCTCACAATGAAGTCAAAAACTACTGAAAGGCACTTTGTGTCCTTCAGATCTTAGACTCCAAACACACTAAGTTTTTGCCTGTGTAAGGATTACATACATCTAGAACAACTCAAACAGTAGGGAAAAAATAAAATCCATTTAGAAATTCTCAAAGAATAGTATCAAACTTTGTTGCCTTCCTTCATTCAGTGCTATGCTGTTGTTTTTCCAAGCCTTCTTTAAATAATGTGAGACTTAAAAATGTATGTTAATAAAGTCTCTTACTCAGACAAGGCATGCAGTAAGGGAAGAGGGATGGCTGGTCGCTTCCAGGCTGCCTATCTACACATTTGTTCTTGTAGATCAGCAAGCCACTGCTCAAGTTAAAAAAAAAAAGAGACAGAATAGGAATGAATGCATTCAAGTTAAATGGCTTTTAAGAATATGTTAATACATAGAACAATGATACCACCTACAGTTCTGTTTACTGACTTCTGTTCATGTTAATTTGAAAACTAGTTTTGTCAAACCATCACGGGCCACTTTTGTAGACTGTTAGAAAAAAAGTTGGTTTTCAAATATTGCGTGTTATTTGGCTGAGTTGACTTTTTTATTAAAAGGGTAGTTATTAAGGATCTGTAAGGCAGCAAAAATTTAAATGTAATGGTTTACATTGCTGAATAGTACTTTTTAAAAGGCAAGATAAAAAAATTAGTAGAAGAATTCTTGGTGGGGTGGTATTCATAATAGGTGTTTCTGTTTTATCCCCACTGTAATTGTCACAGCAACTGTAGATGGCAAGTCTTCCTTGGTTGTAATTCAGGATGAATACATTCCCTGGCTTATTTCAAGTTACATATTTAGTTCTTTTTCTCCAGCCTGCCAAAAGAAGAACAGCTTTCGTAAGAGTGAATACTGAATTACAATGGTTATAAAAAAATAAATCTGAACTTACAGTAAAACTCCATTATGAATGAAGGACGTCGGCCAGTGATTTACACAAAGGCAAGTCCACTTGCAGTTTTGCTTAGTCTCATTCTTTAATTTATAGTTCAGGAGGTTTCATCCTCCCATTGCTCCACATTAATTACTTGGAGCAGAAAAGAGAAAAGTCATAATCCTGACTCATCAGGATTGCTCAGGGCAGTGTCTGCACTATTTGCTATGCGATGAGGGTGTGAGACTGATTGCAGTCTGTTCCCCAGTCACATCAGTTGGATTTACCTCACATATAGAACGGTCAGCTCTGAGAGGTTTTGCTCAGCTTCTCTTTCAGATATACAGCTCCTTCACATTTCTATGGATGTTTCCATCTCAGGAATTAGTTACTAAGACTCATCAACATAATGCATGTAACAACCCCCAAAATAGCCAGCATCTGCTGAAAGCCCTGTCTACACCCACCCATGACCATGAGGGCTTCCTGCCTTTTCTATGGGCACACCTCAGACTGTTCAAAGGAGGTGCAAGGTAACAAGTCCAGCCTCCTGACAAGCTTATTAATATGTTTGCAGAAGGTAATGAAGTTAAAACAAGTTCAGAAACCATGCAGAGGTTTGCACCATGGTTAAAAACCACTAACAGGGTATTACAGGAGTCATCAGTTTATGACTTTAAAATGTCAAAGTGTGACTTGCCTGTATTTGATCAGTCGTCCTCCTTGAATAAGTTGTGCGACTTCATTAGTCAAGTGGCATGCAAAAAGAAGCCAGTTCCTTGGCTGCACTTTGTAGGCAAATCTCATGAAAGCTAAAGAGTAACAACACAGTGCTGCAAAAGATAACAGATATTGTTAATAGATTGTAAATATCTGCATTTTACTGAGGCATAATTTTCCTATTAGTGGAATATACTGACAAGTAGAACATTTCTCGCTGCTTTTAAGTTTTCCAATAGTCCTACAAATATGTCCACTTTGAGGATCCAGTGCAAGCAAAGATACAAAAGTGCTTATTTCTCTACAGGGCTACAGCTTCCCAAAAAAATTTATTTTGCTCATACACTATCATGTGATGAAACTGAAGTCTTTTTAGTTTATCACCCAATCTGTCTCAGCCAGAAAATAAGAGTTAATCCCAATGAGACATGGCCTGTCCTAGAAATTGTCAGAATACTTGTATAAGACCAAGTATTTTTAAAGATACAATTATTTAAATACAGTTTTTGTTGGTAACATATTAAAATGGACTTTAAGAGAAGGAGGTTTCCATCTCCAGGAAATCATGAACATTCAGAAGTGTGAAGCTTTGTTACCTGCTTTCCAGAAAGGTGAGAAATTATTTTAATCTGTTCTCCTATCATAATTACATTTAAATACAGCAAATTACAACCCAAGAATTCACTAGTTTTGTGAAGCTCTGACAGGCTCGAATTAAAAAAAGATTATTTGTATACATACCACACTAAATGTACTTGCAAAAATTAAAGTGTCTCAACTTTGCTGAGCTGGGTAGCTGCCACCAAAATGTTATTTGCAAAACAGTTTCACTCTACTGGAGACTATTTTAAGTAGTCTTCTGTCTCAGGGAAGCTGACTAAGAGATTGAATTACTCTAAGCAGAGCCTAACAATGATGAAGCTATAAATTTTCTTAAACCAAAGGTTTTTGCTTGTGGGAAGAAAAATTACTCAGAATTAAGTTATTAAGTTAGTTAAGGAAGAGACATAATGCCAAAGTTAAGCTAATAAATTAAAGCTACCAGATTTCTGATTCTAGAAAAGAATTTGAATATAAACCAGAAACAGCCATCTAGCCAAAAGCTATACATGTTCCAGGGAAAAGTTGAAAAAAAATATTGCTTGGGCATTTAAAAATAATTTCTCATTTAAAAATAATCTCTCATTAAGAGTCACATTAGCCTTTCATAGGCAACTGCTTTGCAAGAAGTTAAGATCTGCTTTGCTGCTTCTTGCACCCTGCTGATCAAGTATTACCATTTCTTCACTTGGTCAGTGTTGGTAAATATTTAAATATTTAAACCAACCACAAAGCATCATTGCTCTTTATACAAAGAATAAAACTGGGTAAAAAGATGCGTTTTAACAAGTGTGTGTACAAGATACCATAAGAATTATACTTTAGAAGACAGTCTGGTGATAAAAACTCCTAGGGCTCAAGATCTGCCTCCCTCTCCCCTCCTGAATAACTCGAAAGCTCTTCGAAAGAGAGCTCTGCAGCTTCTCAGTACCTCAATTCAAGTGGCCTCTGAAGTCATATAACAAGATATTTGATATCTACGTCTGCTTTGATCACAAGTTTGCAGACAACTGATAATATATCACTGCTTGAAAGACAGAAACTGTGTTCTTCAGTCAGTTTACTAACAAGAAGTTTGTCTCCGGTCTTACCAAATGTCATTCGGCCACTAACGATTTCTGGTGACTTCTTCATGTCATTAATAGCAGCAACAGGAAGTCCCCAATTGGCAACTGGCCCCCAAAAGTGCTGTAAAGAGGGGAAACAAAAAAGTTAAACAAAATCAAAGACCTCTGACAGTATTCTTACAGTTTTCCTTAGCCACACAAAGCTTCAGGGGACAGGGTTACGGATAAAATTTTCACAAAATGACAGGGACTACTTTTGATGTAAGAGAGAAAAACTAAACTCTTCTTTCAGTGGAATCTAGACTTCAGAAAGGAAGGAAAAGGAACCTACTCTGAATATTCTTGCAAACTGGAGAAGAGCTAAAGTCATTGAAATGGAGTTTTGTGTAATTGTAGCTCAGCAGTCATTACACAGTCTGGTTGGCATTGTCATATAATAACCTCAGATTTACAGCTCACTTCTGTGCAGAGACTTAGCATTTATCTCTTTCAAATATGACTCCTCAAAAATATAATGAAGATACAAGGACTTGCTGAAATGAAGAACTGAAACCATTTTCATATTATGATGAGAATGAAGAAATGCTCAGCAAGCATCTTCTTATGAGAGTTAACACCCTCTCTTTGAAAGAGCAGGGCCATGCAACCAAACCAAACTGTTACCCCGAGCTTCATCTGCAACTGCTCAAACAACTTAGTGATTATTTAAAACTCAGTGATTTGACACATGTAATAGTAGAGCAGGTAGCTACAGGTGTGTACACCCAGAGAAGAACCAGAGACAAGAAGTGGAAAGAATCAAGTCAGAAAAACAAGAGTTCCATTTGGTGGGTATTATCTAAAAGACTCTGAACTGAGAAAAATAGTGTCATAAGTCCAATTTTCACTACCATTATGAGTAACAAGGCT
This sequence comes from Lepidothrix coronata, assembly GCF_001604755.1. Taxonomy (NCBI): domain Eukaryota; kingdom Metazoa; phylum Chordata; class Aves; order Passeriformes; family Pipridae; genus Lepidothrix; species Lepidothrix coronata. Next base: position 716,280 of record NW_016690222.1, on the reverse strand, counting down.
TCACTAGAATTCTTTCCATGGAAGGTGCACATAGCATTTGCATCAGGTTCTTCTAATGGGAAACTAAGGATTCTCAAGAGTAATTTGGACAGATATGGCAAAAGAGATGCACCTTGCAAGAAAAAGCTTTGTAGATACCAGATGTATCCATTCTTTTGACACTTTCTCTAACTGCAACATGTTTAATGATTTGGAATTATAAGGGGATATTTAAATTTCTTGCAATTTTAATTACAAGATGCTCTTGCCAGTCTGGATACTGGCTTGTAATACTACAGTAAGATTGAAAGCCACACTTGCTTCCTGCAGATTTGGGTTGCAATACAAGAAAGTTAACTACAAAAAGTATAGAAAAAAGTGGGTTTAAGTTAGAAATGCTGTTTTGGTATTTGAACCTTAGCACAATATGCAAAACAATGCAGTATTTCTGCAAGTGTCTATAGAATGTGCAATAGTCCAAACTCAGATTTATAACAACAGTATTCTGAAGAATGCAATAAATACATTTGTCTACTATGTTCCTACTGATGGGAAAACTGACATCTGTAATGGTTAAAGCCTCTCAAGCACATCAGAGGTAACATGGTATAACTGAGAAGAGTCGTGTGGCTACGTGGTATTTATCCTGTACAGCCATATGTACCTATAATGACACACACAAGATATGTAGCAACAGAATACAAACATTCACAGAAAATGAAGTCAGTAGGACACAAAATATTGATTTAGACGTTTCAGTGTAGCCATTTAAATAGTTTTAAAGGACAACAAGAGGACTAGAAAACAAACAACTAATCATAACCATGAGTATTTGCCCAGTGAGACAGCAGGTCAACTTGTTTTATCAACACCACACTAAAGTAGACTGCAGACTTTAAGTGGCAAGGTACTACATGTACTTGGTGAGGTTTTTTATAGACATTTCAGGAGTCTCATTTAAACAACTGTTGTTTCAGCAAATTAAGCTTGATTTTTTTTTTTGAATCTATGAAACATTTACAGCTTTAAGAATCTTAGTAATGACCTCTGTTTTGAAAAGTAAGTAATCCTGGCATTTTTTCTGAATCAATTGCCATTAGAACATAACCAAATAATATGCTATAAACTATGGACCCCTCAATTCAGGCTGCACAACTGATGAAGAATCATCAGTTCATATCCCAAAAGTGCTGCAGCAGTAGCTGTCCTATGCTGACCAGGGAATTAGATTTGGAACTTTTTTACTTGAGATAGCTCTCTAGTTTAAAGCGCCTTCAGGCTGGCACCTCTTTGAAGTTTCCACACACAGATTAAACTACACCTATACAGTTTGTCTTTTGTCTATGTAGAAGAGCAAGTCTTCCATAATATTATGACTCACAGTATAACAGGCATAAAATACCCACTCACAGTTTCAGGAACAAACTGAAAGGCTCAAGGACAGAAGAGTCTCTAATGAGAGTTATATGTTACATTTATTGTCTGGCATAAAGGCCAATAAAGATAAGCCAGGTAGTTTGGTCATGTACCAGTATTGTTATGTAGAAGAATGAGTTACAGACTGCTCTGATGTCCTTAGCAAAGAGTATTAAAAAAATGAAATTCCTTTAATTGAAGGCATTCTGAAGGAGCTAACATTTGGACACCTTAATCTCAGACTTGCAATTAAATGTTACTAGTGCATCACTCCTGGAGGTTTGCAGGATGCTTTCCAGGTGCAGACAAGGGCTTATCAGTGCTGAGGCAAAAAGACAGCAAGTTACTGAAGTTATGAAGAATGTGAAAACAGAAATCCCCACCCTTTTCTTACCGTACTGTTCAAGTGCACCATCATTGTTTTCCATTCAAAAAGCACATGGAAAAAAGAAGAAAAAAATATTAGTTTCTTTCATAATCTGCATAGAGAGAAGCGTACAACAAATAGAAGATAGGAACAAGTCAGGAAGCTGTCATGGCATGAACTTTGATTACTGTATTAGTAGTTAAAAAATTCCATTTCCCTCAAGAGCTGTTATTGTGACAAGTGTTTGCTGCACTCTTTTTTTCTAGCAACATAAAATCCCATTATAGTCTGTGGAAGACATCCAAGATCTCACCCCAACTAGTTTTAAAGGATGCCAAAGACCAACAAGCTTTGTCATGACAAAGCTAAACAGCTGAAATTCCTCAGTGAAAGCTTTGAAGTCACTTGGAATTCTTTGTATACCTATGTAAGTAGGTCAAACCAGAGATTGCCAGAGATCTTACTGTCACTAGGTTTAGGCCAACTGTGGCTGTACCAAACATGAGCTATAACACACTTCCACTGATCTAACATGCAATTACACTTTGGTCATGTATAGGGTTTGTTTAAGTGATCTAATTTAGGTCATAACAAAGATGTATGCATGAAAGTTGGATTACAGCATATATTTAAGATTGTTTGCTACTCAACCTTTTAAAATGCTTCCGAACTTTTAAGCACCTTCTTTGTAACAAAGATACTGATAGGACTTAGTTCTAAATTATGACTTATAAGAACCAGCTAACAGGTAGGGTAGTAGAAAGCCTACCACTGTCCTGAGCTGGAGAGCACTTTGTAACCATCACTTCCCTCACACTGATTTCCATCTTCTTAGAGTATTATTTTATAAATAGCTATGGTAAGGGAACAGTCAGGTCTCCTGAGGAAATCACACTGGACATGCATTTCAGTGAGTCTTTGTTAATAAGCCACAGACTGGTTCAAGGTGCTTTGTTAGGATGCCCTTGACAAGTCTAACCACTTGTTTTGTGTTTTCTTTTTACCTGATCTGCAGCAATGGTTAATTGAAGTTCACAAGACAAGTGCACACTTACATTTTTTTCACAAAACCTTAACTAAATAAGTTCAGGTGTGTCTTCTGGCACAATGTTTTTGTACCAACAGAAGTCAGCCTTAGTTTTTAAAGTGGAAGGTGAAAGCCTAAAATAGAATCAAACTGATGCTATTTTAACAGAGCAGGCAGCTCTGGCTAAGGTCTTGCAAGGTTGTTCTTGCAATCACAAGACTGGAACAGTTATTATACTCCTAGAAGAGGACAAATCAAGGGCATATAGACACTTTCAGAGGCAAGCATCCAGCCCCAAAACTCTGCAGCCAGCAGAGCAGCAACAAATGCATCATATCCAACAGTAAGGATACTGCAGTATGTGTATACATCTATTTCTGAAGTGACTCTATTCTAAACTAGTTTCCAAGAACTTTAAGAGTTACATTCAATCCATTGACAAAGAAAACATTGTCCTAATGTTTCCAGAACTGTGGACAACAATTTTTGGATTTACTCACTCAGTTTCCGAGTGTCAGCTTTCTGTATAAGTGTCTGGACACCACAAGAGCTGATCAATACCTTATATTGATAGTACAGTTCATTCCAAAAAGGCTATAGTGGGGAAGATGTATTTTTCAAAGATTTCTGCACATATTTTCCTCATACTGACAATGAGGATATTAATAGACCAGAAATCATTCAGCAAATACAGATGAATTGTCACTTTTGTTTCCCCCGCACTGCCATCCCCTGAGTGGAAGGGGTACGACCCTTCTGCAAAAGAGTTAAGATTGTTCAGTTCTCAGAGCACAGAGACAAGCAGACACAGGGTCCTTCAGCTTCTAGCACAGACCAGAGAGGATGGGCTTTTTTAAAGTTCTTATGTTCTCATGTATACAAATTTACTAATGAGAACTGAAGATTAGCTAATTCTAGTTATATTACTGATGCTAATTCTTCTCAAGTTCATTTCAAAGAGAGCTTACATAACAAAAGTGCTCCGGGTTTACAAGGAATGAACTGTCTAGTTCAGAGCCCTCTACATCAACAGTCACTACATTTGCACTACTGCTGAGTCATCATGAAGAGACATTTCAGAAGTGCCCCAGAAGACTGCACTCTCCATGCTTATTTTTCTATTACTAGATTTTGGGACTCCTTAGGACTCCTTATGCATAATTTGGGCTTCCACCACAAGAAAAGGAAGCTTGTCTAGAATAGCCTATATGTCTTCTCTCTCAAAAGAGGAGGGAAGCTGTTTTACTGGATGTTTTTCAGAAGATGTTGGTTTAAATCAATAGGATAAGAAGTAAGAGGATGCTGTTGCTTACTATTAGTGGCTTAGATAATACAACTCTAGTGACAGCTTCCATTTTTAGGATCTTTAGAAAAAATGCAACTTCAAGTTCACAATATATAGAGCTACCAAGCTTTCATATGCTAATCAGCTGATTTCAAATTAACATTACTGCTGCATTTGACAAGAAGCAGGAAAAGTCTACCTACAGCTTACATTTTTACTGTGTTCTTTTTAAAGCATTAAGACATGGTTAGGGGAAATTTGTATTTATATGATTTACAGTCATTCAAATCACTATTAATCATCACTTGAGAAAAGCCAGATGTGATACTGGCAAAACAATTAATTATTAATGACAGCTTTAAAAGCAATTTTTCTTGTTTCCTTATGCAAGATCCAAAGGCAACCCATAACATAATGCAATTCTAATGCCAGATATATCCACCTGAGAAAAGTGGCATGCATTCATTACACTTGTTCTCATTTTTTCAAGTTGTGAAGGTGAAGCTACTTATTCCAATAGATGTCTGCAAGCTTTGACTGCCCCAAGCTATAATAATGAAGCACTTAATTCCATCACTTTGGGTAACTTCTATTGAGAGTTGAGCAATTCAAAGCACAACAGTGGTATTCCAAACAATACTTCAAATTATTTCCCACAAACAAGCAGTGATTAGATGCTGATTTTTTGAACAGACACCACAGTCTTAGAGCTTTGAGAAAACTTCTTCTCTATGTGCAAAGAAAGAAGGGAATTTTCCTCAGGATAGAGTCCTGTAGCCTGGGGAATCAATCATCTTCAGGAAGAAATACAAAGAGTTAACTCTCCATTTCTTCTATGGAGAACACAGACAGACTTTTATTGACAGTTATCTAAATTTTCCACTCAATATAAAGCCAACACTAGCAGACACTTGTCTCCTAGTAAGCAATAAACGATGCTGAAAGGCCACACCAGATGGAGCAACTGACTTGTTTGAAGACTAGATGAAATACATCCGAAAAGGTTTTTTTTTCAAAAACCTTCTCAGTTTTTGGTGAGGAAAGAGATCCTTCCACTAACTGTGGTGGCATTACGAAGCAGCTGTTATCTCTTCTTGATTTTTGTTTGTTTTTCTAATTATGAAGCACACCACTATTCTAATGGCCATTTATATACTTGACATGAATCCTGCTACAATTAAATAAATATTAACATTAACATGCATCTATCAAGCCTACATAATATCCTGAAGACTTTCAACAGGAATCACAGAAGCCTGCTCTGGACCAACTTCATTTTGCTTCATGGATGTTCTCTTCCATCTCATATTTTACTCATCTTTTTGCCCCACTGTTTCTGTGGATCTTGATTTTGTGAATGCCAAACAAACACTCTGTGTAGAATCATAGAATGGTTTGGGTTGGAAGGGACCTTCAAGATCATCTAGCTTCAACCCCCTGCCACAGGCCAGGTCACCATTCACCAGACAGGTTGCTCAAAGCCCCATCCAGCCTGGCTTTTAACACTTCCAGGGATGGGGAGTCCACAATTTCTTTGGGCAACTTGTTTCAGTGCCTCACTACCCTCACAGTAAACAATTTCTTCCTAATATCTAATCAAAATCTATCCTCCTTAAGCTTAAGGCCTTACTGAGCCTTTATATTATAATCCCTCTCCCATGCAGGCTTACACCATCTCCTGCTGCTTTAACCAAGGCTCCATTTCTCAGACAAACAGATGCCCTCCTATATGCTTGCTCAACATCAAACACTGGTTGCAATAGATGTAGGTAAAACAGTAAGCAACAGCTATAGCAAAAGGTTGCTCAACCACCTTTATTAGAAGCACCCATTTTCATTTGTTTAGTTTTGTCAAACAGCCTGTCAGCCAGAGACTACTCGAGACTCCTCCTGTACAGTGGTTCAACCAGATTTAAGTGTGCTGCAATTGTTCTTTAAGACAGGCTTGTGATTTCAGTTCAAGGTGCCATACTCCTTACAACGGCATGCAAGGCGAAGCTTGACAAAAGTAGTGAGCTGCGTGGGAGGCGACTTAAGCCACGTTCCCATGACACTGGGGCTTTAACAAGCCTCTGAAAGGCAGCAGCAACTTATACATACTCGGACATCTAAATAAGCGGTCTTCAGATTGCACCTGTGACCAAACTCGCTTCTGCCCACGGCAGACCCCGGCTCTTTGTGCCCCCGTCTCGGACAGCGGTCACACTGTCCCGGCCCCGGGCTCCCACCCCAAGTGGAGCGGCAGCTCCGCACCGCCGGGGCCGCCTGCTGTCACCGCCGGCATAGGGAAGGTCACGGAGGGGCGCAGCTGCCGCGGCAGCTTCAAACTGCGCCGCGGCGCTTCAAGGTCAAGCCCGGTTTTCCAGGGACGGGGCGGGACACCTTCGGGCCGGGCTGCTGCTGCCTCCTCCCGGCGCCCAGCCGGCGAGGGCGAGCCCCGCAGAGGTCAAATGGCGCCCCGAGGCTGCGGGGGGCTGGGGAGGTCGGGGAAGGGACGCTGGTTGCTGCCGCCGGGGCGGGGCAGAGCAGGGCGACGGGCGCAGAGACGACACCCCCCCGCGCCGCGCTCACCTCATCAGGTAGTCCCTGAACTCCTTGCTGCGCACATAGTCCACGGCCTTACGGCCCAGCGCCCCCGCCATGGCGCCCTCGGCACGGCGCTCCCGCCCGGCCCGGCCGCCTCTCCCCGCGCTGTCGCCGCCGCCGGTGACAAGTGCCCCGTGCACCGCCCGCCCCCCGCTTTACGGCAGCGCGCGCCACCACACCCCCCCGTCACCGCGGCGCTCTCACCGCCCATTGGCTGCGGCGGCCCCGCCCCCCGCGCGCGCCCGGCCCGGGCAGAGAGATGGTCGTGGGCAGGGGGAAAGGCAGCGTGCCGTAAAGCAGCGCTGCGGCAGGAGGGGGAAGCCGTCGCACAGTGCGCCCAGGACGGGTCTCCGTGGGCCGCGCCGCCGGCATTCCTCCGCATCCCGCAGGGAACGGTCGCGCGGAGGCTTCCCGGGCCACCATTGGCTGCGGGGCTGCGGCAGATGTCTGCCTATTGGCGCGCCCCGCCCCTCGCGGCGTGTGGCTCCGCCCCCGAAGTGGCGCGTGTCAGGGGCGTGGGAGGGGAGTGGGGGAAATAGGGGAGTGCGGGAATGGGGGCGCGGCATGGGCAGGGGCTGCCCGGGGAGTGGTGGAGTCTCCCTCTCTGGAGACATTCAAAACCCACCTCGACGCACTCCTGTGTCACCTGCTCCGGGTGACCCTGCCTTGGTAGGGGGGCTGGACTAGGTGATCTCCAGAGTCACTTCCAACCCTAGCAATTCCTTCATTCTGTGATAATTTCTTCCGTGATTTTTTACGTGTAATGGTCTAAGATTCCTTCCCTCACCAGCACTTTCTATTTCATACCTGAGCAGAGGTTGCTTACATAGAAGTGAAGATAAACTCTAACCCTGCTAATACTATCTCCATAAAATTTGGGCCGTACAAATAAATACCTTTATGTGCATTACTTCTTTTATCTTTGACCGGTGCACTAGAGATAGTGAAAATGGATGTTTATCTCCTCTGCTTTCCAAAGGCTTTCAGCCTCAGTTTCTGCAGTCTAGAACTGGGCTGAGAGTGCAGCCTGGGGCATGCCTAAGCTCTGTAAGAAGCCCCAGAGGCCATGGCTGCTTCATTTCCTTCTGCTTCCCTCTTCCCTGCAGGATCTCTGGTTAAAAAAACCCAAACCAATAACAACAACAACAACAAAAACCAAACCCCCACCCAAAACCAAAACCCCACCCAAAACAAAACCACCCACCAAAAAAAATGAGAAAAAAATGCTCTTCATCCTTCTCCTCCCGTTGCTTGCTCTGAGAACAGTAGGTTTTAGGAAAAGCATTTTCCTTTTTCTATATATATGATATGACATGCATATGACATGACACCCCAAAACCATGCCTGGCTTTGCTGAGTGTGATGAAGAGTTTTAATCCCAAAACCAAAATGTAGCCCAACATATTTCTGTGGACTATTTAGACTCCTATTCAAAAGCAGCAATGTGAATCTGAATGAGGTCTCAAAGAATCATTTATTCTAGGTGATCTGACGTGCAATGACAGAAGGAACGTCTATGGAAATCAGTTCTGTATGTTTGAACAAAAATCTCATGTAGTGGAATTCCACATATCCTATATGTCCAGGCTCAGTTGTTAATATTACAGCTAGTGTTATAGCATACATTTTTAGCCTTGCAGAATAAAGCTAAAAATGTAGTCTTATTCTCCTTCATTGAAAATTTGTAATTTTTTTTTCTTAACTCTATGTATGGAGCAAAAAAAAAAAAGTCTGTTTGCATTGGAAGTAGTTGTTCTTTAGTCTTTCTTCCTGGAGTAAACAAATTCTTTCAGCCCTTTTCCAGAGACTGTGCCTTTAAAGTCTTTTAACCTTTTGCCCACTCCATTTGTATTTACAGCTTTCTTAAGGCATAGCCAAGGGTCAGCATGTCTCAGTCAAAGCCTCACCAGCAGTGCAGTACGCTTCTCCAATTTTGAAAGTATCCCACTTTTTAAAGTAGTTAATGGAAAAATCATTAACTAGAGACGTGCCCAGAAGGAAGCAGTCCCACATGACAGGCTCTACCAGTTACACAACAAAACCAGCTAGCAAGGATTCAAAGTTTGCTTTTGATCTGTATGTATTTACAGTACTTTTATCTCCGTACTGTTTTTTAGGTTTCTTATAAGGATGTCAAAGTCCATACAGAAAACTCCCTTAATTTGTCTTATTCATAGCTTTTCTTTTACTCCCTTTAGCCTGTTCAATAGAGAAAATAAATTTGATTGGAGATAAGTGAGATTAGCTCGGTTAGATCTTGGTCAAGGTCAAGGGTTCAATCCCTGTATGGGCCATTCACTTAAGCATTGGACTCTATGATCCTTATGAGTGCCTTCCAGCTCAGAATATTCTGTCATTCTGAGTTGCTCTTGACAAATCCAGGTATACTTTTAAGCATGTTCTTCCCTGAGTGAACATTAACTGGTAGCTTAATAAATTATTCTAGCTGGGGTTTTTTTGCATATGAGAATTAGGCCATTTGACTCATAGTTTGCTGGGTTGCTTTTAACCCCTTCTCTTCAGACATGCGTTCTTCTCCACTGCAAGACTGCCCTGTCTTCTCCATGAGCTGAAGGAAAATCACTGATCTTGTCGAATTGCTTCTGTGATGACCTGGTGGACCTCCAAGCAAGTTTCATTAGGTTCTGCCACACATTTTTTTATAAAATATATTTCACTAGTTCCTTTCTTGGTCTGAACTATGCTTCTATCTATTTTTTTCACACTGAATTTAGACCTGTTTTGAGTTATTACTACCATACTTCTGCCTTTACCTGCCTGTCATGGACTCTTTCTGCATTATTTAATGACTGCAATTTCCTTTGTCTTATTTTAATTTGTGCTTGTAAATAAGACAAGCCATGTATGTCTGAGGATGTCTCATGTTTCTTCTAATCAGAACAGGTATTTGTAGCTAGCTGGTTTGTTTTCAAACAGACCCGCTGTAATCTTTTATCCCTTAGACTATCTTCACAAATACCCTACCTGCCATTTCCTGGAATTTCTCCTGGAATCCTCATTGCTTTAATTTGTTTCCTGTTAGCCTTGTACTTCTGACCTTTGCAAAGAGATACTTCTGAAGTTTATAAGGCTGTCCAGTTATTCTCCTTATTTTCCGTCAGCCTTTGGACAGGTGTTACGACCCGCCCCAGGAAAAGGGGAGAGGGGGTAACTCAGGTTTTTATCAATAATTCCCTTGGGGTGGATTAAAGTGAAACGACACTAAATAATCAGTGTCTGAAAACATATACTGGCAAGGTTTATTTTAACAATTCTGTATCAA
>NW_016690222.1:604770-704968 GCF_001604755.1 Lepidothrix coronata | reverse complement strand
TCTGATACAACTCTTAACAAACATCTGCAGGGGAAAATGATGGTGCCTTTTCCCAGCTGTGAAAAGAATTGCAAGAAAACATTATTTGGAGTGTTTCTTGACAAACAAGGGAACAACCATTAAACAAGTTGTTCAAGAAACTCTGACTTCAGGACTGAAGTAGTTAATATTTCCTTGCTACAGGAGCTCCGAAGTTGCAGAAAAATATGAAGAAAAGATATATTGCTTGGACAGTTTTCCTAGACCTTGTAATGAAATACCTGTTCATTAAAGTGGACACAAATCACCTAGTAGGTGGATAAGAAGATTGACTAGAGCAGTTGACTATGACATTTTATCCGCCTGCAATCTCAAATTGAGCCAAGCGAGAGCACAGCTTGATGTAACACTTGCATTTGTCTTTGCATCCCTGATTATAGATACATTATCCCTACATGCTGGCATGGTGCTTGAGCAGTTTTACTTCGCGTGGAGCATACAGCAGTAACAAAGTAGATTGAACAGCTGAGAATGCCAACTTGAGAGGCTGTCAATGAATAACATATGTAAAATGCATGGTCAGCCCTGACATGTTTGTGAAGGCATCCTACTAGAAATATTACTTTAGTATTAGTCTAAAGAAAACTAAAATAAATGCTTAACGACTAAATAACTTGAGAAGAAGCTGTACTTCCTTTCAGAAAACATTTTCTGAAATGCAGAAATAGTTTACTCAGTGCTGAAAAATACAGCTTCTAGCAGGTAACAGTTCTCACACTGACCGACTGTGGAGCTGGCACACTGTCACACCAGATCAGCTTCTATCATTTGAGAGATCGATAGTTTCTATGTAAAACCTTATCAATTGGGATAAATTATTGGATTATGGAGCTAGAGGCATTTCATCATTTGCAGTTCTCGGTAGGATCTAGAGTAGGATCAAACATCAAAGTAAAACATTATTTCAAGCTGAGGACCTGCAAATAAGACAGTGGTGTAATTACAAAACCACAAGACAAAGACAGGCCCTCCTCTATGAAAGGCCAAAGGAACACTATAAGGTAGGCATTGTAATGGACAGAGTTAAGAAATAGATGCAGAATGCATCTGGAAAAAATTTGGATTGCCAAGATGTAAATATTGGCAAATTAGCTGCTATTGTGACTAACAATCCTTGTAGGCAAGCCAGGCAACAGCTGGGCAGCAGGAACTGAAGCAAGAGTGCTACCTATAACAAAGAAAAATGAAAGTATTTTGTCAGCAGAGAAGACAAGCATTTCAGGCAATTGCTGCAATTATCACTGCTTTTCCCTGCCTTACATGCAAAAAGACCTATCTGTCATGATTAGATTATGGTTGGGCGGGTCTGAACACTTGAAACTTTTATTAGCATAGTTATTCCTGTTATTATGAACTCTGTAGGTAGGAATAGCACAAGCTATGGCTCTAACATTGTCTATATTATGTTAGCATGAAAAACAGCTAGTCCTGTGCTATGAAAAGTTATAAGGTCCAAAATTGGGGGAAGCAGAGTACAAAACTGGCAGAGAAGTAACTGGGTTTGTAGTGAGGCTACTCTTTTTCTCCATGCTTGAAAAGCAGTCTGGATGGCTGGAGTCCACTGCTAAAGAGTGGGAGCAGCTCCTCATTGCTGGGCTGACTGCCAGCATCAAACCCTCTGTGAAGGGTGGGAAAAACCCCAAACCAACCCGAAACAAACAAAAAACCTCAAACAGTATCTTCCCCTACTTAAGCTTACAGTACAACTATTCTTAAGGGTGTGTTTTCTCCCGGGATTTTTTTCCTAGAAGTCAACTGGCTGTAGATGAAGGAGGCACCCTGCATGAGTAGCACTGCATGTGTGTGGTGCAAAAGAGCCTTGGGGCAGGTGAAGGATGGGGCCTTTCTGTGATGAGGCTGCTCTGAGTCCTCAGTTAGTCCCACATGGTAAAAGAGACAGCCAAAATTGCAGCTGAAATTGCTTAAGCCACCTTCATGCTGAAATATGTGTAGTGGTGATGGCTATGTTGATGTGTGTTTTACTGTCATGAAGACTGATACTAAGTGTCTTAAGATCTTTTTTTGGGCTGAAGCTCATCTCTACAGTTTACTTAATTAGTTTATGCATATAATAATGCTTCAAATGAGATAATTTTAGATAATATTTTAAATATAAAGCTATATTGCTAACCTTTTCTTAGAAGAAATCAGGTTTTAGAACATGGGGAAGAAGATCTGATAAACGGGTTTATTCACAAGTTACTTATACTTGCAATTGGTAATGTATGTACAGGTATTGGGCTACATGGAAATATTGATTACTGTTTAAGAAATGGACCTTTAAAACTGGTTTTGGGTTTTTGAAGCAATTGTGGATGATTATCTTGTGTTTGGGAAGGAAGGGATGAGGGCTGCTTGTTCAGTCAGATGCACTCTGTACTTTATATTGCTAAATCAGGTCAGCTGGGGTAAGAAAGCCTCTTGTAACACTGCCTTGCAAAATTCTCCTCCTTCAATCAGTTAGGGAAACTTCTTTTACAGTTAAATGACATACAATCACTTCATTGCTATAATTATCATGTCCAGAGGAGTGGAACAGGAGGGTTGGTGGTGTTCACTTGACAGGCTACACTTCCCAGCAGATGTCGAACTGGGCTGCAAAGCAGAGTTGGTTTCCTCATCATGGAAAACCTGCCTTGGTGATAAATCCAACGTGATAAAAAAAAAAAAGGAGAAATACTTTTGTATTCTATTTCTAAAAAATTATTTCCAGTTTCTGAGGAATGAGTAGCAATGATGTGGCATGAACTTCTTAAGTAAGGTTGTGGGGAGATTTGCTTCCTTGATTACTGCCTAGCAAAGTGTGTGCCGATACACTTGTATTTCATGAAGAAAATTAATCACGGTTTTTCTCCTGAGCTTTCTATGTCCTTCTTAATGTATTTTATTCAATACAAACATCCCACAGATTATAAGGAGAAGCATAAAGTCAGGGTTCTGACTGATGACAGAAAGTGAGAGTTCAAAGTTGAGACACACTGGTAAATAATGACAATCATTTTACCTATGTAATCTTCCTCAGGACTCATGGGTCTTTATTTAGCTGAATAAGTATAAATTTAGTAGAATATGATAAAAACATAGGTTTCTGGCCTGTTTCACTACTAATAAATTTGCTGACCATATGCACTTTTCTGGTGCCTTGGCTCATCCCAACCTAAACAACCCCAGTGAGACTGGAGGATGGCCAGAAGTGGGGGATCATTCCTGGTAGAAAAGTACAGTTCTGTGCTTTTTTCCTGTTCCAGCCCTTCCCCAGTTAAAGAACAACTACCTAAATTACTGCCACTGGAAAACCTTGAACATAAATATTGGTAGGCTTAGTCTAGGAGGGGTGAGAAAGTAGATTAGCATGTTTGAGACAGAAATGCATGATTACACCAGAGCTCACTTCAGTGTAATTACAGTATCTATGATAGTGTTGGAGTCAATTTTTCTCTTGATGGACAGAGATTTCTCTCACTCACTAGAGAAATGTGAGAGCAAGGCAGTATCTAGGATGCCCCTGACTTACCGAAGGAAGCCAAAGGTCTTTGAATGAGTTGGTGATGTGTGTCCAGATAGGGACCCTGAAATCACCTTTGGCCTATTTCATTAACTAAAACAAAGGGGAAAATTTCAGTAGACTACAGTGGATAAACAAACCATGGGCATACAAGATGAGTAACTTGAAGGTAAACATGACAAAGTCCTTTCCAAAGCTACTGGGGTCAAAGTGAAATAAACAATAGGTCATGGTGGACTTCTAAAAAGTCATTCAGGACTCAACACAAAGTCTTTAGCTTTGTACAGGGCCTAATAGGAAAAAAAGAAAAAAAAGATGTGGATATTAAAGTATGTGTACTTTTTAAAAAATAGATGTACTTTACTCATGTACCCAAATGTGCATGTGCAAATGTGAGACTGGTGGTTATAGACAACCTCCAAACTCTGTAGAGAGAGTCCTTGTCTTATGAGAAAGATTTGAAATGTTGTGCCCCACAGACGTCTGAGTTCATCTTTGGATGGGTATTGATCTTTCCAATAAACATTAATATTAGGTGGTGATGCTACAGCTTCAGTTCACAAAGACTATATTGTTTTTTACAAGAGATATCTTGTTTTTCACACTGAGCACCTTATAAATTAAATATGAGAGCCTATACCCAAAAGCTGTGCAATACCTAGCTACTGATCCTCGGTGCCTAGACTGGACAGCAGTGCCTGCCCTGCACACAAAGGGATTGTTAGCCCTGCCAGAGTGGAAGCCAAACCTTTCACACTTAGCAGGAAGCTCAACAAAACTGAACCAAGAAGAAATTTGGAATAGAGGAATGCCCTTATTGTGCCACCCCATTGTGACTTTGGTGCTGCTTTCTTGCTCAGTGTCCCTCTTGAAGGCTGTGCAGAAGTACATTTTTACAACTTGCTGAAAGCTGCTCCTTCTTTTATCTGAAAGCTCAGGAGGAGGCAGTGGGAGCATCATCCCTGCATCATGTGGAAACCCTGTGATTCCAGTACTTACCAAAGATGCTGCAGATGAGAGCAGGGAATCTCACCAGCTCCTTCTTCAGGCTGGTGTTCGTCAGACCCCCACAAACACCCCCTGGGAGCGTGATGCAAGTGTAGGCTTATTTAATGCTCTTTGGACTAAAAGAGGGACTGTCACTTCACAGGAGGGTGCACTGATGGGGGTGGCTATGCAGCACTTCCATACTAAGTGGCTGCTCTGCACAAATTTCTGCCACATCATTCCTCAAGGAGGCTGCTACAGCAGTGTTTGTCACAGAGATGGAACAAGTCTCACTAGACATAATTTTTACCAAAAATAGCTCTTCTGGGAATTGCTAATATTCACCATCTTTAAGATAAAGGAAGTAGTGCACCTTCTTTCACAGCTGCTGTGGACTACTATGAACAGCATTTGCATTTGTTATTTAATAATTTACTTCCCTTCTTCTTACATCCTTTTTTTTTTTTTTTTAAATTCCCAGATTGCTGTGATTAGAATTTTGCAGCCTCTCTATCTGTCTGTCTTGGTGTACATCTCATAGGTGTTCAGAAGCTGCATAAAGTCAGTCCGTTCATGAGTTGTCACTCAGCTCCAGGCCTTGGAAATTTAGTAATTCAAGATTTTGTGATCTCATTTTCACTCTCTTTTAAACAGCTTAATTCTGATTGTAGAGCTTATTCAAGATTAAAGCCTTATTTATCTCTGTACTGGAAGGTTTCGCTCATGTTTGAGATCTATTTGTTTAAGGCCCTCCTCTGGTTCACAGGATTAGTGAACCACTAATGCTATTATAATTTATTTGGGTTTTAAGACAGTGAGTTTTTAATATTTTTTGGGAACACCATTTACTCAGTCTTGCTACAGGTTTTAAACATATTGCGCCAATGCTGTGAAACAGGTTGTTCTAAATTAACATCATAGGTAGTCCTAAACATCAGAAAATTTCAGAAGGATATTCTATATTGTCAAAGACAGCAAATATTCTCCACATGTACCACAGCAGAGATACAGATTTGGACAGAGAAAGGTGATTGCTCCAGTTGTTTATGGCCTAAAAATCTTCTAAATAATCTTTGGAGTTCATTCATTAATCCTATGAAACCTGATCTGTTTATTCTGTGTCGACTGCTTGTGCTAGGGCAATATGAGTGCACATCATATTTGAGGTCTAAAGGGACCATCATAGCATTTAAATTGATTTCCAGATTACTGCAGGCTGTTGAAGTCATCCACTTGCTTCTTCACTAACCTTTTGTCCACTAAGGAGTACTACTAAAAGCAATACAAAGGGAATGGCAAACCTCTTTTCTCTTGTGATGATTTTGTTCCAGTGAATAACCAGCCTCACTTCTAAAACTACAAGCTACCTCATTTCCATTCTGTGGCTGTATGAATTTTGCACCCAGAAATATGCCTGGTTTTATACTCTGGTTTGTCTCTCTGTTATTCCAGAACATGGGATTTTTTCCCTGTGAAGATTCCTGTAGACGGTAGTCACTTCTCAGCCATCTCCAGGCTAAGCTGAACAGATCAGGGTCTTTAATCATCTCCATGGAACGCATTTTGTGTTGTTTTTTTTTCTCCTGCATCCAAACTTTGGTCCTTTTAAATGTATTAAGTTTATATCAGTTGGTGCATTTATAAAATGACACTTGATGCCTGAACAGTAGGGTTAGCATGACATTTTTCTTACCTTTAACATATACTGCCTAATCTCTTCTTCTTTGCTTTAGAAGCCAGGGATGAAGCTTCCAGTTAGATTGGTAAGGTTTTCCTTGTAATTCTTACAGATCAATTTTTAAGAGCATCAAGTGCTTGTTGATGATATTGACTGAAAGTTTTAAGAAGACTGAAGCATTGGCATTTAAGCATAGGATATGACCAATGGCAATGGATCTTCCTTATTTAGGCATTTAACTTAATGAAACATAATTTGGAAGAAATCTGTGTCTGAGGGAGTCACCCAGACTGTTTTAGACTGAGCTTTTAGATGTTGACTGCATGACTATGAGGGTATTTTTGACTTGAATGGCTACAAACAATAGAAAAACATACAAAGTCTAAAGGTCACAGCAACAATTTTTGCATGTGATAGTGGACGTACACCACACAACTCACGGTGCTTCAAATGCCAAAACTGTATTTTTCCTCACAGACCATCTAATGGTGGGAGAACATGGACTCACCTGTGAGACTTCTTGGAACTGGCGATTGTGCAAGTTGTGTGAATGTGTGTGTTGGATATCTGACATGAGCTTCTCAGAAGGTTGCTGTCATTCCTGGACTTGGGAGAGTAATAACAAATTTGCATCTGAATTGCACAATAAATAATTCTCATTTTTGCTCAGCTGAACGTGCCCTTCTTTTGTCTAGGCCAAAAGCACGCATACATCTCAGCTGTGTATTCCACTTTATCCCCACCCAGTCACACACTGAGAAACATGTTGTTCATTCCTGGACAGAGTTTTTACCTGCATGTATTAGTTCACAGACCCAATAGAAAGACTGCAGCCCGTAGCTGATGTGCAGCTCTACTCAGACTGTAACTGATGGCAGCAGATTGGTGGTTAAAGAGAGACCAGATGTCCAAATTGCAAAAGATAGCACTGCCAAGAGTTTCTAAAAGTTGATGAATCCCTCTTGTCACCTCCCTGAAGTGCAGCTTTTTCTGTTCTCCATGTTTAAGGCTCCATTGTAACAGCTGATGTTTGTAAAGGTCAAATTGTTTTAGTACCAACAGGTGAAATAAGTAAATGGATGTGTAAAACAAATAACTGATTGTAACAGAGTTTACAATAGAGACAGGAATCCAGACAATTCTCACAAAAAATTGTGACAATTAGAAAGTCAGGGTAAATGCAATGGAAATCACCAAGTCTTCATTTGCATGCCTTAGCAAGAAGACCATCACTAAAATTGAAGCTGCAAAATTCTAGTAGGGAAAGTGTTAGGCTTTCCAAATGCAGCTATTTTTACCAGTGACCACAGAACCTGAAGGTCAGAAAGAATTAGGCAGGAGCGTGCCAAGCCAAAACAACACACAGGCTTACCACAGGTGTTGAGTCACCAGCCTCTTAATAAACTAATTTCCTCAACAAAAAATGGAATTGATCTCAGGCCAGCTTTGGTTGTTTAGAAAACAGTGAGAGCTCCAGTCCATCTAGATGAATGGACACAGTTATTCAGGTTACTAATAGATAACCACAGTGCACTGGCTGTTAAAAATACTCCTACTGTCTGGATGAAAGATGGAAGAAGGGATTGTCAAGGCTGGACACAGCCTAAAATCCTTGTCTTCAGCTCTTCTTCATAGCTTTTAATGCAAAATCTCTGCTTCTTGTGATCTTCAGACATTAGCTGTTATTGTTACTGCCTATTATTTGCCTTGCTGTAGTGCTCAGGGTGCTCAGCCATCAGTTACACGGCCCTTGACTTTCTGAGCCTCAGGACAATTTTCATGGTACACAACAACTGGGACATGAAAAGGGGGTGAAGCATCCAAAAGTTTCTTGAACTCTTTTCTTGAACTCTGTCAGATTTCGTGCTGTGACCACTTCCCTGGGGAGCCTGTTCCAGTACCGAGTCATCCTCTGGGTGAAGAACCTTTTTCTAATATCCAACCTAAAGCTCCCCTGACACAACTTCAGGCCATTGCCTCGGGTCTTGTCACTGGTCACCACAGAGAAGAGATCAGTGCCTGCCCCTCTGCTTCCCCTCATGAGGAAGTTGTAGACTGCAATGAGGTCTCCCCTCAGTCTCTTCCAGGCTGAACAGACCAAGTGACCTCAGCAGCTCCTCATAAGGTTTCCCCTCAAGGCCCATCCTCATTGTCCTCCTTTGGACACTCTTTAATATCTTAATATCTTTCCCATATTGTGGTGCCCAAAACTGCACACAATATTCAAGATGAGGCCACACCAGTGCAGAGCAGAGCAGGACAATCCCCTCCCTCAACTGGCTGGCGATGCTTTGCCTGATGACCCCCAGGACACAGTTGGTCCTCCTGGCTGCCAGGGCACTGCTGACTCATACTTGCTATCGACTAGGACCCCTAGGTCCCTTTGTGGGGTGCTGCTTTCCAGTATCTCATTCCCCAGTCTGTACAAACATTCAGGGTTGCTCTGTCCCAGGTGCAGGATCCAGTGCTTTCCCTTGTTGAGTTTTATGTGGTTGGTGATTGCCCAGTCCTCTAATTTGTCAAGGTCTCTCTGCAGGGCCTCCCTGCCTTTGAGGGAAGGTGAACTGGAATGGGATCGAGCAGGAGAAATACACAGGAAGGAAATTAATGTTGACTAAAGAGAAAAAATACAAGGGGTAGGAGAGTTTTTTGCTACTTTTTTTTTTTTTTTTAAGCAAATGTATTCTTCTCCATTCAGGGAGAAAAAACATGGTTACTTCTCAGTAAGCGAGAGATTTCAGATGGTGCCAATGTGGATTTCCTAAAAGGGCTGTGTCTTGATGGCAAACTCGAGCATATTCTGGAAAACCTTCTTCTTAGACATCTCATTTATTCATTTTCTAGGGTTGGAGGGAAAGACTTGTATCTGCCTGCCCAGGGCCTAGCATACCCCAAGGCTTCCTAACCAGGTCCTCTGAAAAGTTATGTATTTTCCAAGAGTGGCTGAACTTGTCTCATTCTTGATCATGGTCATGTTAAAAGAGGAATTAGAAGAGAGGAGGGAAGAGAAAGCCTGTTGTTTTTTTTTTTCCTCTTCAGCTTTTCAATTTGGATGTTCCTGTATATGATTATGGTTCTCCAGAGAACCTTCCTTTTTTAACCACTGGGCTCATAAAGACAGGTGTACAGAAGTCACTGGCCCGTCCATCAGAAGAGGCTATAAAACCCACAGGATGGACCTGTGGGACAGAAGCTTGGTAAGGGAAGAGAGAAATAGTTCATGGTAGGCACTGGAGTGCAGAGGCAGAGAATTGGTAGGGACATGAATGACCCTGTGGTGAAGGAACATGAGGACTAAAGGAGCAGGAAGGGTTGTTTCTTTTATGACAGAAGAAAGAAAGGAAGAAGTGGGAGTAGGACAGGATCAGCTGACAGGAGAACAGAGGCATGAGGCTACCTATGGTCAGAGCAGAAATCCTACAAATAACATACAAGTCCAAGTTTCCTCAGTTATGCTTGCTTGAACCTGAATCACATGCTGTTTCTCAGTATCTGGTACCATATGCTGTTCCGGCGTGGAGCCTGAGCCAGACTTGCCACCTCTGTGATGCTGCAGGGTCTGATGAAAACCCAGGCGTGAAGGCCAGTGTAATTGTGTGCAGGCTCACATGTAGCAATGCCAGGGAAGCAGAACCAATCCTTTAAAGTAGCAGAGGTTGATTTTGCTTTTGTGGTCACTAATAAGTTCAACAAGCAGAAAAGGCTATGAAGGCTGCTTGCCAGTGACTGGCAGTTTGCAGAGGAATGGTACCTTGGAAGATCTCAAAGGGGCATGGAAATTCATGTTAGGCAGCTTGTGAGGCACATTTGTCTGGCACTGAAATCCTAAATTTGTCTTGTGAGTGAACTGTCTGACTGATGAGGGGTTAAAGACTTACTTGTTGCTTCCCAAAGCAGAGGTTTGAGTGTTCAGGCTGCACAGAAATCACAGCTCCAGGTATAATTCGAATAAGGAACTGTGCTTTTACTGTGACCAACACATGGCATTCAAACAAGGCCAGTGTTTGGGGTCTGGAAAAAAATTACGCAAAAAATGAGTAGGATCTTTTTTCTTTTCTTTTTATTTCTTTATAAAGAAAGGAAAGGATGGGCATGCCAAGCCAAAATGGCAGAATACAAAGGTGAGCACTGAGGTTTCTCCTTGGGGGCCATCCACAGTAAACTCTTGCTCTGGTAGGGTACAGCTCCCCATCCCTCCTGCCAGGAGGAACCCAGCATGCAGCCAGCCCTTCAGCACAATCACAACTCTTTGAAGTTAGTTTGCACACTTTCACAATACCATCAGCCCACGTCACAGTGGGACAGCAGCAGCTGAGGCCAGCAACAGTAGCAGCAGCAACATGAGATACAGTGCACAGAAAAAAGGGAGGGAAGAGCTTGTTTGCAAACAACTGTAGGTAACAATATAGAAAGTCCAAAGATCATCATTCTGCTATAAAAATATTACACTTCATAAAACCATGTACTATAAAAAAAATCTATTCAGAAACGCTGGTAAACATAATAAATATCTGTACACTGGCTGCCCTTTTCATACAGGAAACTTAAAAAGCGTGAGCCTCAGAAATCATAATTTGTAAACATGAATATGGAGCCTGTAAACAAAGTGCTAGATCATGGTTCGTATTTAGTCAAAATCATTTAATACTATCCAAGTAAATCCCTTACATACATCATCATCTAATGGCCAAGACTCCAGCACTACAACAGGAAAGAGGACCCTACTCTGAGCTGTTCCCCTCGATTCCCTGAAGGTGCATATGGATTAAGGAACTAACACAGGAGTGAAGGAGGCAAGATTTGGCTCTGAGTAAGAAATCAGAAAAAATCTTTTAGCAACTGGTTTTTATTTTCTGCACTTCAAATGCATTTTTCCAGTCTCTCCTTTCAAAATTTGCCTTTATCAAAAATGGCATTAATTTGCCTCATTTTCTTTTCAGGCTACAGTGTCTCTGAAAACTATATCCATAACATCCATTTAGAAAACATAATGGAGCACAAACTGACTCTGTAACTATGCACACCAAAGCAAGAAGCAGTGGTTGTACAGTTCAACACTGAACATCATGGTTTACACAACACAGGATGATGAAAAAGATCAAATTCTTACTTTTAGACTCCAAACTTTGGGCTGCAAAACATTTCCATGTGCAAGCCTTGTGATGACATGCATGATCAGATGCCTTTGTTACCTGGCTGACATGCATATGTTGTCATCTAGTTGCATCTGGAAATGTAAGGTCTAGGCTCACAAAAACCTATTAAGAGATTTTAGCTAAAATTTGGCTCTATGAATTACTGTGAGTTTATTTACTCTGTAACATTCTTGTTCTGCACAGACTTTAAACTACCCTTCCCCTAAACACTGAGAGTTTTAGGTCTGTACACAGTGAGAACCTTACTTTTAACTTCACTTTATCTTCTGAGTTTAAACTCTCACACTTTTGCTAACCTTCAGAATAGGAGAGTGTGTGCAATTGTTGCTTGCGTCTGTTGTGGGCAGACATGGAGGGAGGAATGTGGGACTGTGTTCACACAGGAACTGAGGTACCAGAAGCAGCTTAGCTGCAATGTGTTGGGGCAACACAGGATTTCAGAAGCAGGGTCAGCTAGGAGGTCAGAATACACACTTCTAAAGGAAAATGAAGTATACTTCAAAAGAGGAAAAGAAAATGGGCTTGCACAGTTTCCTTTTCTTTTCTTTTTAAATGAACTATACTAAAGCATCTTACTAATGTTATTTTAGATCTTTTTATTTTAATGTAAGGAACATCTGAGGTGGTTGTCCTGATTGTGCTGCTTGCTTGTCTTTTAGGATTCAGATATCTGAACGTGGAGCTCACATGATTCTTGTTTAAAGGTGCCACCTGAAGATGTTCAACAAGAGAACTTTGCTTCTAAATATTTGCTTTGGCATTTTTGATACACACATCCGAAGACAGAGCTTCAAAACACGTGCCTGAAAATATTTTTCCAGTGAAAGCTAAGATATATTTTCTGCTAGAGTAATCTGCTGCATCTTCCATGTTTGAGTGCCTTAATTCTAGGGATTGAGAAAGCTGTAGCACTGTACAAAATCAAGAATTTCTCTGTAAAAACAGATGATTTAAAAACAAACTCCTGGATTTTTTTCTGTTCTCTTTATGAGGTCACTGGTGGCAAAAATACATCCAGTCAACATTACTTCCCCATGGCCTACCATCTGTGGCCCTACATCTTCTGGTTACAGGGAGTTTATATGAGCTTGTGGACAATTTTCAGAAGCTTGGACTTATCCTTTCTCTTTGTGCCCACCATTTATTGCTCTGACTTTGAGCCCCACCTGGGCTCTGCTCAGCATAACTCAGAAACAGAATAACAGAGGTGACACTGAACTTGTAGCCACTCCAATGTGTTGACAGTGCTGTTGGCAAAAGAGATGTTGTTGCCTTCCTGCTTTCCCCAGGCATTTGTTCTGATGCACAAATGTTTGTTTTGCCCCATGGTGAACTGGATAAGGGAGGTGTGAAAGGACATATGAGCAACTGAGGTCAAGAGGAAGTGGCTACCTGCCTTTTTTTAGTGTCAGCACTTGCATATGCTGCCATAAGTTCAGTGGACCAGCAGCATAAGAAACCCTTGTGGCATCCATGGCTTAAGGGGTGATCCAACTTTGGGAAGAGCATCATCCTCTAAGTTTGGCCTCCAATAATATTCAGTTGGAAAAAATGCTAAAAGAATTAAGACCAAGTATAACAACAGGGAATTAAGACTGTTTCCAATGGTTGCAAGAAGAAGCAAACTGAAGCAATGAAAGATGACCAGGAATTCTAAAGGGAGACAAAAATCTTTACAACACTCTTTCTGCCCATATGCAAGACAATTACACTGACTATTAAAAATATATTTTGTTGAAACAGCACATACCAGCTGGGACCCAAGAAAACCCAGCCCTCACTCCAGGTTGCCCTTTGCATCTTTGTGCCCACCTTGCCTTCTTCCAAGGCAGAAGTTGCTTTGAGGGAAACAAGGCTTGTCCAGAACTATTCTGCATCAGCCAGGATATCCCTGTTTGTGGATATCCTCACAGTGTACTGCTAGCAGAAATATGTGAGACTTAACTTCTAACAAGTAAAAAATTATAGAGGTGGCAAAAAACCAGTCCTGAGCACAGCTTAGCCACAGGAGAGAATGTGGGCTGCTGCATATATAACCATAGACACACACCTGTGTGTTTGCACTCATCAGTCCCAGCCGATTCAGCCACTGTGTGGAGTTTCACAGCATTGTTTATTTTAGAAAAGAGAAGGGCTTCAAAGACAGCTGCTTTGCAGCTGTCCTCTGTGCACAGCACATAAACCCGAACATTAAATATCGGTTTAAATTATAAAGAATAAATTTAAATTTAAAAATAGACTAATGCAAACAAACTAACTTCAGGTCAACATTGAAACAGAGCTAGTTTTAGGAACCATATTGCTATAGCAAATAAAACTCCTTGTAATAAAACTCCTTGTTCCCTTGGACACTCTGAGGCAGTGATCTGGTAATTCCAGTTCAGCACTGAGATGTACTAACTACCCAGCAAGGAAAAATTACCATATCTAGCATATGAAGCTCCATGTTCACATTTTTTCCCCCCCTGTCGCAACAGAAAAAAGCCAACATAGCACAGTAGCTTTTCCCACAAAGCATCTGAGGTGACAAAATTCACTCAGAAAATAAAAATTAACAAAAGCAGTACAAAGAAGAATCCTGGTCAGCTTGTGATCACCATAAGCCAAGATGGGTAAGAAAAAGAATAAAAAATTAGTTCACATCCAGCACCACAAACCTTGCTCACTTTCTTTGAAACCAGGGAAAGAGAAAAAAGGTCGATTTTGCTGAGACCATTTCAACAAAAGCTCTCTTTCCCTGCACCTGGAAAATCCAGGTATTAGGGTACAGAACTTTTGTTTTATATGTATATAAATACACATGTACATATTCATATAAATATAAAAGCAGAGCATCCTCCTGTTTCTCCTCATAATTTATTATTATTAAAGCTTGTAACAGAGTTAGCTGAACTCTTCAGAAGTGGTACTCTCTGCACACACATGGCATGGGGAGTTTTGTTCTGCTAGAGCGGAACAGCCAGGCAGGGACATGAAATATTGGGTGACAGGGGCAGATTTGAGTGAATAGCCAGGGAAGGGGCAGGGAGCAATGACTGGAAATGGCCTTGCTTGCTCCAGGGTGGCACTATGGCCTGCCAGAACTGCTTTCGGTGAGCAGACTAGGTGGAAGGATGGCTGCACTGACCCCCTGGCCCCTGGCCAGCCCAGCCACCCACCCTCTTCTGTACCGATCAGTGAAGAGGGACTGTCCCTTGCTTTGAAAGGGAGTCCCAGTTTGCCCCCCAACCAGTTGCACGCTAGTTGCCTTTGCCAGTACTCTCCACTATGCTGCCATGGGTCTTTTTGCCTACTGTCCTCAGTCACCCACCCTGCCTCTTGCTCAGTTCTCCAGACCCCTCACCTAGTCCTCCCAGACCTGCTTGCTGATCAAGAACAGACACCTTTTTCTTGCCTGATCCACACTGCTTTACATGAATGCTTTCCCACAGTCTCATAAGACCCAATAATTTTCCTCAGAAGACCAAGTTTCTCAGAGGTTTTCTGCTTTCGGAGACCTTTGAGTAAATCAGGGCTGGTGGCGCACATGCCTTGAGAGGTGCTGGCTTTGTTCCAGAGAAGGCAGGGGCAAAGTGCAAAAGATTCCTCAAAATCAGAAGGTATTTTCAACACCAACAGCTCTCTCTCCTTTGTGTTGTATAGCACTTGTTTCAAATAAGGTATTATTCATGTGTCTCTGCAGCCTTCACTCTTCCTGGGGTGAGTGGAGATCAGTAGACGTCTACTGGTGACCAGCCAAGTCACTTCATCATGACACATGCTGGAACAGCATTCATACCCGACTGCGTTCTTCATAGCAAAAAGTGCTTTTCTTGAGAAACAAAATAAGCACTGCTCCCATGGAACATCTTAAGGACTCAAAAATAGCTTTCCTAGAGTAGAAGGGATGGAGCACACCTACTTTATTTGGCTTTATTTCAGTAAAGAAACAGAGCTACTGGAAAAATTGGCACATCTTTGTGAAGTTGTTATACTCGGGGCCCTGGGCTGGAATGTAAAAGAAATGATGTACTAAAGGAGAATTTGCCTTACATGGGCTTCTGCTAGTTTTGGCGATTTCATGTGCAGGTTGTCCAAAAAAGGTCTGCTAGCCAAGTAAAGTTGAATTTCTCAATTCAACTTCAAATAATAAACTGTGGGTTTTCAAAGAGGTGTTTTGAGGGTACTGCTACAACCTGGTAGAGGTAAGTCTTTTCATGCCTCGCCGCTGAGCCAGATTGGAGGACAATACAGGCTCCAGCCTTGGTGCCTGAGGTGCTCGGTTTAAAGCAAAGTAAGTGGCTGCCATTGCACCCTGTAAAATAGAGAAAGATAAAACATTGGGCTAAAATTCAGTTCTTTGATGATTTTTCCTTCCCCTATTCTGTCTCCTGAAAAAACTGTCCTGCATGCACAATTTCCATGAAATGGTAACAGCTTTTAGGCTGGCAGACAGCTGGGGTATCTCTGATTCAAAGTGGTGAATGGCAGTATATGCATAGAATGCCACCAGGTTATTACAATGCAGGTTGAAGTTAAAAATATTGAGCAGGTGACAGGTCAAAAATCTTTGCTGTTAATACAGTGCCATATTAAATTTGGCCTCTGTGGCAATAATCTTCCCAACTCCTCTATCACTTTCCAGAATATTTACACAAATTACAGCTCATTCTGCAAGGAAGGAAGAGGCAAGGGTGTAGGAAGTACCTTCACTAGGTGAACATCCTGTCTGCTGAGTTGGTTTTGAGATAGATACTCCCTGTTCACTATCCATGGATGTCTTAGGACTTGGACTGCTGTGAGGCGCTGATGAGGGTCTACGTGAAGCATCTTAGACACAATGTCCTGGGTTTGAAAGGAAGAAAACAGTACAAGGGAAAAAGTAATTAACAGCAGTGCAGGTTTTACTAAGATCTTTCTGGTGACAATGTCATCACTAGTATGTCCAATGGAGAGAATGATGCACTTTAGATAGGCTTTATATTCTTTAAGTGTCAGGTCTTGATCTTCAAAATTTTCAACTGTAATGTTCAACTCTCAGCTGATAATACAGTCAAAAGATAATTCAGCTTATTGACTGAATGTTAATTACTGGTGACTTCATAGGAGTGGTGAACTCCACCTGGAGAGCATGCCATCTGGAGGCATCTTCTCCCTGACCTCAAAGCAAGAGAAGCTTAGAATAGAAATCTAACATTCAGGCAGCTAAAATTCAATTAGGTCAGTTGTACAGCATCTGAACATTTGAATTTCAAAACTGAACATCTGATAAAAAATACATTGTGAGGCTTATAGGTGTTGGTAGCAAGATTAACATGTTATTAGGATTGCTTGCAGTTTTGTGGTGGGATGTATCAATGTTCTTCCATTGGATACTACCAGTTGCTAAAACTGAAATCTCCTGTCAAAGTTTCTGATTAACATCAGGCAACTGCAAGCTTGCTAGCTTTCCCACCTATCCTAAACTGTGAACTGTACAGGAATTAAAAATGCTAGTTTGTAAACTGCCTGCTCCTGGTTAACTTTGAGCAGCAAAATGGTGATTCATGTATAGAGCATACATTTGTGGTATTAACAAATCCTCACTTGTTTTAAAAGTGCAGTTGCACCAAAACAGAGATCTGAGCTACTTAAATCTCAAGAGAAAATCTCAGAAAGGGTTCACTGACCTTTGCAGTATCAGATACTGAATCCCAGTTTCCTCCTGTAAGAGCATATTTGCCACTGCCAATCCTGGCCAGAATCTCCTCTGGGGTGTCATCTGGTCCATTTGCAAAAGGAGTGAATCTATTAAAAAAAAAAACAACAAACCAACAAAAAACAACCAGAGAGAGAGAGAGAGAGAGAGAGAGGGAGAAATACAATGTAATTTGCAAGTTCATGATTATGATTTCTAGGTTCTAGTGCTAACTGCCAGTGATTACAACAGGAATTTGTTTCCAGAATGGACCACAGACATTGTGGCTTCATTTTCACTCAAAGGCTGGTGGTTCCTTATATTGTTCTGTAGAGGGAAAAGACTGACTCAATTTTTATTCTGGTCTCATTTTTCAGGAATTAAATATTCTTTGTAAAAACAGACATGTTTTTACTTCTTGCTTTAACTCTGCTTTATTTCCAATACCAGTACCTTGATAATGGCAAGAAAGGACAAAAATTATAAAGGAGAAAAAATAAGATCTGGAACAGAAAAAAAAAAGGAAAAGAAAATTTCTAATCTACTTTGTAAGGCTTTGTTAGCCTTAATGTTCAAGTCTGTTGGGCAAAAGAAATTATCTGCAATAGGTTACTTCCTGATCTGACAGTCAGAAATGACTAGTAAGATGAACCCAGCTTTACAAAATCAGTGTCTCATGCAGAGGGTACACTTTTTGTCTTCAGAAAGTGACAAGAGATAAGGTTTTTGCAGCTGATTAAAATCTACCAGGTCAAATTTTACTCTGCGATCTTGAAGAGCTGCGTAGGTTTAGAAGAATTTGGGATTTTTATACTTTTCCTTCCATCTTTTCTCTTCTGACAACTTGACAGAGGGTTTTTAGATAGCTAAATGGTTGCTTTGGCCACAGCTTCCTATCCTACCTGGTTTCTTGTAGCAAATTCAATTCCTCACATTGTATGTTCTCATTTTCACAAACATTTCAGACTTCACAGAAGTTCAGCCCAAGGATATATGTAATGTTATTCCTACCTATAACTATCAAGAGGGATACAGTAAGAGTTAAGGACTGGCAAAAACTCTGGGGTCTGTCACTAGCTCCATCAACAGGATCCCAGGCCTAGTTCTGGCTGTGTCAGCCCTTTCTGCTCACAGCGATGATGGGAGAAGAATAAAATCCCAGGTGCAAATAATAGTCAGGTCCTACTAATCTCCTCCAGTGAGGAAGAACAAGATCATCCATAAATGCAGGGTTGGCACCTAAAAAGTCAGCATTTCTCAACTTTTTGTATTACTCTTATTTTCTCTTGTACAGGCAGAAAAAGTGAGGTATAAGTTAATAGCACCCATTGGTAAATTTAATATCCACTAAGTTGTGCAATTTGTATTTCTAATTCAAATGTATTTGGATTTTTTCCCCACATGAGGAAGCATTTGGAATATAATCAACTGAAAAAAATGTGACTCTCTTGATTTTATTTTTCTAATTCTGTCTGTGTATCACTGCAAATCTGTACTATTAGCCAAATAGAAACAGGTTCTCAGAAATCTTAGCAGACTGGGAGACTTCCCCAGAAAGTCACAATATATTTCAGCCTAAGTTGAACACATTTTACTCAGGAGCAAAATAGATGAGATAGACACTCCTGTCACCTTTCCTATAATCCACAAGGCAAATAACAGAAAAGTAGAGTGCAATTCTTTGTTTTCTGTATAAAATCTAGGAATGAATCCAAGCTTCTTTCCACACCTGAATGATCATGAAGCAGATTAAACAGCTTAGAGAGGTCACTGAAATGTTTCAAGCTGCATTTAGGTATGATAAATGTTCACATACCATACTCCAAGAAATAACTCTAGATTGGGTTTGCACATCCTATGCCTATTCTTCACTACTTATTTCAATCTGTCTCTTTCTCTGAATTTTCTTGTATTGATATTTAAAATTAGCCAACACATTGGTAGGCTAATTGGTAGGCAAAAGTTCCTGCTGCCTGTTGCTATTCTTGCTGATCCATTCATTTACCTTCTGTCCTTCTCAAATAGCATCCGAAAACTATGTTTGGGTGGGGATCTTTTTGAGCTTTTTAAGGTGCTCAGATACCTCAATAACAGTAACAGTAGAAAAAAAATAAAGCTGAAGAGAATACATGTATTAACAGAAGGAATTAACATCCTTCCATGGATAAGGTGAACATGATGTGGCTCTCCATAGTCCTATGGACCTCTTCTAATGTAAAACTTTCACACTGCTTAAAGGGGTGAGTGAACCCTTTAGGAGTCTAGGTCTCAGTGCATACTTACAGGCACTGTCTGTTAAAACCCTAAACAATTTGTCAAGTGTCAAAGTATTTATGCATTCTAGGAAAAACATATTCTAACTCTAAGTCTTGACATCTATTTTCTTGCTTCACACAACCAAACACATTGCTCCAAGGAGGCCAGACAGTTTGCTGTCTCTATCTGTGACTCCTTTCAGACTTAATTAGCGCTGAACTGCTGAGTTCACTGGAGATTACTGTTCTAGGAGAACCTCATCACTCACCCTGCCAACATGGTGTACAGTAGGATCCCCAAGCTCCAAATGTCACAGGCTGCATCATAACCTTGGCGTTTAAGGACCTATGTGAAGGAAAGAGAGAGATGAAAATAGTTTAATCTGCATTCCTTGACTTTTAGCTTCTGATCTACAAAAAGCACTGATTAGTGGTTGTATCTGCTGACATTTCCAGGGCTTAACCACAGGTCTGGTTTGAACACGTGGCTGCCATGGGATCAAAATGTCCAGTAGTGGCACTGAGAAAGGTGAAGCCCAGGCTGGAATCAAACCAAGCACATCTGTCCCCTCCACAGTAAGAGAGATGAGTGTAATTTGTTGGAGACTCTGTGAACTTCTCTGACAATCTAACATGAAGCAAAGCAGAACAATATTTCAATTATTGAAAATGTTTCATAATAAAAAAGCTCATTAATACTTTGAAACATAACCTCCTATGAAACACATCCTCCTAACATAAAAGTTACCAAGAACACTATGGATGCAACAACTATAGGGCTGAATGACAGTGATAAGTATTGCAAATGAGCTCAGTTTGGATTTGATACAGCAAATGGATGCACACTAAAGTATATCTAATGCTAAACTAATAAAGATGCATGACAACTGCAAAGAAAGCTAAAAGGCTTGTTCTTATCTTACTTCTGTATAAAGAAAAGCGGATGCATTTAGACTGGACTTCACAGAGAGCAGGCTAGAACTTGATCCCCTTTTCCTATGGGGAAAACAAGACCCATGGTACTCAGCAGAGATCTGACCAGTAGGTTCAATATCGATGCAGGATGGTATATTATAGCAGTAAGGGTAAAGCCTAGATTTCATTTATGCTAGTGCACACTAGAAGAAATGCCTATTTGGGTCAGTGCAGGTCCAAGTGAAAGCAAAGTCACCAGTCAAGCTCAGGGACCACCTCAGTTGTTCCACTTGCCCATTAAAGCAAGCTACTCTTCTGGTTTTTTCAGGTCTGACACAGAAGGAGAGTTTTGTCCTGCTCTGATGGATTGATAGATACATCTTTTTGCAAAGCACATGAAAAAGGAAGGTACAAATTCAGCAAGTCCTTCTCTGACCTGCAGCCTTATTACCCAGAGTGATTTACTTAAATAAAGTAATCAGAAGTCTATCACAGAAAAGATCAAACTCTACTAAGGAAAAACAGTTTGATAAAAAGTTGCCTTGACAGATTTTATAAATGATGAGCAGTAAAGCAACCATCTGTCAGGTATGCTGCTGAGTGAACATTTGCTACCTGGGAAAAAATAAAACCAAACCAAAAAACCCCCACAACAACAAAAACAGAGAAAAAGCCACATTTCCTCCTCTTGACAAAGCTGGTAACATCCTGCTTCTGCCTCTCCTGCCCATCATATATAGGCTTTCTGGCTGTTATATTTGTTTTTATTTCTTTAGTTCTTGCGTTCATTCCTGCTCTATAATGTTAGTTTTTATGGGAAAAACTTCTTTGCTATTTGACAAACCCAGTTGCTTCTTGCTTCACCTGTGAGACTGAATACCCAACATTTATATTTCCATATAGTCATTCTCGTTGTGTTTTGAACAGTTACATTTTCACTTCATTGCTGTTTTCCTCCAATAACCAAGAGCAACCAAGTCCAAGGCAAATGACAGAAAAACCGGGCAGTGATGCTACTTAGTGGAGCAGGATATTAAGCAAGTGGTTACACAACCTCAAAATAATGGAGAGGTGTCGCTGTGTGCTATCATTCAGTTTGCAGGAGCAGGGCTATACAACAAGGACATTCACTCTGTGCCGCTGCCTAGGGAAAGCTTTGCTGGCAAGTACTTTTTTATCAGCAGCAACTTCACCCCAAAGATAACAACAGGATCTAGTGAGTTATCAGTTAGTGTCACTGCTATTTGAAAACACCTCCAGCAGGTCTGTGCAATTGTGGTTAAAATGAGAACACTGAGCAGACAGAAGGAAGCGTGAGAAACCTTGGCCAAAAAGACTGGTGTTTGATCTAGGCAGGAGATGGTATGAAACACAAACAGGCATGTGTTTTAGAAATAAATCAATTGGGGAAAGAGCTTTGCAAAACATGCAGTGGCGTCTTGCTGTTAATGGATGCTGAAGAATTTATCACCAATGAAGGGGTCTGGGTCACCTTGAGAACTCAGTGCGATATGAAATAGAGGCACAAGCTGGTAGGGCATTGTGGAGAGAATGGGTACCCTGGAGATAATGATACCCTGGGTTCATCCAGTTCTGATAATGGCTCAGGTATTTATCCAACCCCCTTTTATTTTTAGAGGCTTTGACTTATTGGGTTAACAAGGTTATAAAAACAGGTTTTTCTCAGCTGTGACAATGCATACAGGTACAAAAGCTAACAAACAATCTCATATTTTCAAATGGCAGAACAGTAGTTCTTCATGTATATTGGAGGAAAACTGCAGAGTAAAATATTTTTATTCAATCCAAAAGGACCTTACTGCATCAGTAGGGCAAGAGCCCGGTGCTACCTTCCCCACATGCAGCATGACTCGCACTAGGTGGCAGCGTGCCTCTTTCTCTCGGGTAGCCTTCATCTTTGCTCTTGCTATCATCAAACCCCAGACTAAATGTTTCCAAAATACAGGGAGATCCAAGTGGGCAAATATGTCCTCCTTCTTCTGTCACTGTCCTTTTTGTCATCAGCTCAACTGACTTTCTGCCTCCTTGATTAGTTTCATGAGCACGTGGCAGATGTTGCAGTGGGGCTTAGACGGGGAACACGAAAGTCAAGTCTTGGCTGGAGGGCAGCATTATATCACAGGTAAAATATAAAAGCACTTAAGGCTTTATGTAAGCTCTCTGCCAGTTCTGGTAATGTTTCAATTAATCTCCAAAGTCTCCTGCATCAGCAGGACCTGTCTTACTTATCATGAATATCTGGGACAGTCATTTCTGTTTTCAGTTTGAATCAGAAGAGTCTGATCTGAAAATACACTGGGCTGGCAACATTTGTGACTAGACACTACACAAAATAGCCCATGACGAAAAATAGCTACACCTATTTTAAGCACATTCTGAGAAGAGAAAAGCAGAGTGCTTTTGAAGCACTCAGAGAAAATCTGAGTGCTTCAAATCTTGCAAACATGATTATTTTTTGGTTTAGAAGTTGAATGGCTGAGGTGCTACAGAACTTTTTTATGTACTTTGATAAATTTTAAAAAGCTCATTCCCATTTCTGAAATGGAAACCCAACCAAACAGCAACAAAATAACAAACCAATCTTTCTTGGCCATAGAAGACCTCTTTGCTGAAATAAACCTGTTTTGAATTTATACTGTCCTGGCAATGGTCTTAATGTAACAAATTCTCTTTCTGATGCTGGAAGGTTGTGATTCCTGGCATTAACTTTTGGTATCATGATAGGACTTTGTATGGAAAGATCATCCCATTTTTCTCTTCCCAGTTATATACCATATAGATGAACATTGGATGAAGGAGACTTATGGGGAAGAAAAGATTGCTGAATTATACCAACTGAGAGACATTGGTATTTTATAGTATAGGACAGATGTAGTATTGAAAGACAATAGTCTTTTGTTTTTCTTATATGGACCATAACAAGCAGAGGAAGACACACATTTGAAGTCGTGTACTAACGTACTAACATTTCTGATTTTCATCGCTCCAAAAAATGGACAGTTAACCAGGAAACTAACTTGCTGCTCCTTCATCAGAAGGAAGCAGCTATGAACATCTCAAGAGTCAAACACAGGGAAAAGCCCAAACCATTAAAACTGCTGTATGACTTGAGCTCACTCCCGCAGGCCTACATGAAAGGAGCAGGACCTGCCAGTGACGCAGACGTTCTCCCTATGCTTGGGACAAGCTGTTCGGTCTTCATCTGTTTCCCTCTCTGTAAAAATTAGAAAGCAACCCTTTGCTACATCTCCCATAACAGGGGGGATTGGTATTAGGAAAGCCCAAGATGAGAGATGTTTCTTTAGCTCAATGAAGTCAACAATAAAACTCTGACTGATTTCAGCATGATAAGGATTTTATTCAAGGATTTTTTAGTCCTATCACAGAATCACAGAATGGAAGGTTTAGAAGGGACCACTGGAGGTCATACAGTCCAACCTCAAGTAGAGTCCTCTAGAACATGCTACTCAGGGTTGTGTCCAGATGGCTTTTGGGTATCTCGAGAAGGAGACTCCCCAACCTCCCTGGGCAACCTGACATGAAGATTTTATTCCTGACATCAAGGTTTCCCTCTTAAGCCTTAATCCTGCTCTGACACAGTGCACTAGAGGGAAAGTGCACTGTCTGATCGGAAGCAGCTAGAGAAAAGATATTTATCCCAGTAATGAGTCAAAGCATTGTGTAAGTCAGTCCAAGACAGATACCAGCTTCTGTCAGAAGAAAAACAAGTGCCATGACAAGTCCAGGAAAAGGAAATTTATGGTAATAGAGACTGTCCAAGTGCCAGTAGCCTGGTTTCTGCCTTGTTCCTCCTGTAAAGGCAGCAAGGAAAAGGGAGAGAGGGAGGAAGGACTGCTTCCTATGACACAGTCACTACTGAAGGCTTTGAAACATGATCCTACCTCAGGGGCAACAAAGTTGGCCGTGTAGCAGGGAGTCATAAGCAGCCCATTCTCCGCTCTCAGTTGCTTAGCAAACCCAAAGTCACAGATCCTGATAGAGTCTGGGTTTCCTGACTCGTCCATGTAGAGGATATTACTTGGCTTGAGATCTCGGTGCACCACCTTAACAAGAAAGAGAAGCGAGAAACAAGTGAGAAGAGGAGGTCAGGGAGCATCCAGGCTTGGCTGCCATTCCTGGTCTGCTGGTCGAGGTAGGTCAAGAGCTCATGCTGAAAATATTTAAGTTTTGGAAAAAAATTCACTTAAAAGCCTTGGACAAATGAAGGAAAATAAAAAAGGTTAAAGTCTGTTAAAATGAGAAATAAAATCTTTGACAGCCTGTGCTGGTTTATCAAGATGGAGGCTGCTGCTTTAAGGGGGGACAACTTTCCTCAGTGTAGTCAGAGTGGGCTGTTGTATGATCATCTTGGTGGCAGTCTCCTGGAACATGATGGGTTGAAGTACTCAGCTAAAAGCTGAAGAAGAAATCACATCACAGGGGGAAAGTGTGTAAGGTCTTCTTGTGACTGTAGATCTGAGTGGCTCACACTTGAAAGGAGAGACTTTTTTTTCCTGATTTCAAAATGTATTCACACAACTTCACAAGACTGTGCATTTTACCAGATATGCTGCATTTCAGTGGTGGGAAAACAGCCTTTATTTGTTATAACAAGACTGAAAAATTATCATGAAAACATAAAAGCCGAATCAAAAAATGCATTTGTTTTAACCATGAAGCAGGAAAAGCAGCAAATATTTGACTAGTCATCCAAACTGCTTGTCCCTGAAATGCAGAAAAGGAGAGATTTTCAAACTGCTGTATATAAAGAGCTTATACTCTAAAAGCCAGCTTTTAATAGCATGTCAGAAGCCTTTCCCATCAGCTGCTCAAACTGCCACTTCATTTGGAGAGCTGAGCATTTGATTTTCTACCTATCTGCTGATTCAGCAACCCTATTTGAAATTCTGTTAAGAGATCAGGTACTGCAATAATGACTGTGATAAAAAGTAAACAAGTGATATCTCAACATGGTACATGAACTTCAAAATCACTGTAGTGTGGGAATAAAAATGCCACTTCAATATACTTTCTGCTCAGTGGGAAAATGGATAGAAAGCCTATGACCCTATTTCACAAACCAAATGTAATTATAAATATGGAGAAACATTTTTTGGAGGGAACCCCGCTCCCCCCCCATTTACATTCCAGAGAATCAAAATCACAAGTATTTGCTATTTCTAGAAGTTGGAGTTTAAGAAGGTTGATGCAGCTAAGCCAAAAAAGTCATGCTTACGCCCTGAGAGTGCAGGTAGTCCACAGTCCTGGTGATGGTGCACAGCACAGCGCTGGCTTCCCGCTCTGAGAAACACTTCTGCCGAAGAATGCGGTCCAGGAGCTCACCTCCCCTCATCAGCTCCATCACCAGGTACACGAATTTCCCATCATCATACACCTGGAAGAGTAACAGAATAAATATATGTTTTGGACCCATTAACTTGGTAAATGTTGGTCCTTTAATCACAGTGTTGGCTTGCTTGTGTGAGATGTTGCAAGAGGAAAATGTCAGCTAACGTGTGGGAAATGTACTTATTACGCTTAACAACAGAAAATTTTAAAAATTACTTAATCATCACTTTTTGCTTGTGTCTGTAGCAGCTTGCTGATTTGTCCACACAGAAATGTAGCTTTCTTTCTCTACTACCATGCCAGCAGAGCAGATCAAGCTGCTAAAAGCAGCACCACTTCACACAGTCCCAAATGTCTGCTGGCTCTCACCCAAGCCTCCTTCTCAGTAGTGTTCTCTCTTTACACTTCTACAGGGTAACATTTGCCATTTAAAATATCAATATTTCCCTTTGAGTCATGATCAGCTAAAGAACTGTATTATACTGTTGGCCAAGACCTGCACCTAATGATATTATATAGTTTCTATTTGCAATTCTGGGGAATACATTGACATCAACTGCAACATATATTTATCTTCAATGTCAAGGGTAAGGGGTAAAAGACATTTTGTCATTTAAACTGGAAGACAGTCATTTTCATGTCATAATCTTTTACCTGGACTGCAATAATGAGCAGGAAAGGGCTACAAAACCTTTTTTTTGCACAGATTTTGAGATACGCTTTAACACTTAGGAATTAAGTGAGACTTTCTTGAGAGCATGAAATTAGAAAATTTTTATCTACTTCTCTAAAGTCTAAACCATAACATACTGGGCACAGACATGAGCAGGACTTAGTTCTGTAAACTCTGATCTGACATGGTATGGACAACCCTAGGTGAGACTGCAGGCAGCCTAAGTAAAACATCTCCGACTAAATGTCATTACTGTATGTATGCATGGTGAAGGTTATTTTGCATATGAAATGCTGAAGAAAAATACCCTCATGTCTTCTCAGGCTAACTGAGTAGAAGGTAAATAGTCCCTGGCACTAAAACACTATTGGGGGAAATCCTAGGGACTTTGCGAGCCCTCCTCTTCCTAGCAAAGCACATACCACAGGCTGCATGGGAATGGCTGCTACTCATGAAAGATCATCCCCTGTCCAGCAGCACCACTGTGTGGGTTCAGCAATGTGCACTGAAACACCCAGCTAGGGAGATCTCCTTTTAAACAGTGCTTCAAAACCAAACACATTTTGTCATTCTCCGGCACTGTGCCCCTTTGGATTTATTTACAGTCTGTTAGACAGTAACTGGAGAATATATAACCTGACCAGACTTTCCAAATGCTATCCAGTAATTTGTGGAGTCATGTTTTTTACCTTGATTTCAATGGGTCTGGTTTTAGCTCTGACCTTCAGCTGAAGAATTTTCCAGACATGGACTAATAAGTGGGCCTGATCATAAGACGAAAATCATTTAATGCTGAAGTGCTCAAAGACTACTCACATCTTTAAGAGTAATGATGTTTGGATGCTGTCCATATCGCAAGAGGATCTCAATTTCTTCAGAGGGGTCTCTCTTGCTCTTATCAATTATCTGGAATAAATGAAGCACAGTTAGTCCAACACCAGTTTGCAGCACTAAGTGCAAACCAAGCAATTTCTACAGTATAAACAAATTAATATTTAAAATTCTTCTATTAATCATTATTTTAGGAGAGGACAGCTCAAACCGTGTGCAAATGAGAGCCATGTTGACTGTCTGCCAAAGCCAGATGGAGCAATAATTAGTTTAGACTCTGGAGGCGTAGGCCCTCTTTTTGATGCCTATAGTTCTGTTTACCCATAAATAATGGCACTTACAAGAAGTGTCATTTAGAAACCAAACAACCTTGAAAGTTTTAAAATAATCATAGCTTTAAAATTACCTCTTTGACATAAAAAATGGATAGAATCATAATATTGACATATGCTTGTATGTCTGCTGATAAATTAACAAAAATTACTTATCAAGTGTGTTTGTCAGAAGTGAAAATGACATTTTCTGCCAGGGGAGATTTGCACTGAAGCTATTGGTAATCACTTGGCTCTTTGGGCCATGCTGTTATAATGATATGTAATGTTATGTATCAACATCTTTTGCCTTATCAGAGAGTACAGTGAGACATAAAAACATTTTAGTTTCATAGCAGCAGGTCTCAGAAAAACATGACACCTGCTGCTCAGAGTGCATCACTGCACAGAAAGCCAGCTGTTAGAATAACATTGACTTCGCAATGCTCCTGTTACCTGTATTTTGGATGTCAGTCAAAGAGCTTTAGTAATTTGCCCAGTTGAGAGCATTGATTATGTTTCTCACTTTGTGGATTTAAATGATAAATATGAAATAAAAAGAAATAGCTATAAAATAATACAAGGGAGATCTCTACATTTTGGAATCTCAAATGCAACTGCACAGGGAATGGCAAAAGACTCACTCATTAGGAGTACAGTAGTTCGGCAATATTTCTTATTGCTAAGAAACAGCAGCAGTACAGGTGTATACAAAATACAGTACAGAATAACAGGTGTACCAAAATAGAATGGGTGCCATTTTCAGAATATCATAAATTCATTATTGTCTTGGATTTCAAGGCTTCCAACCTTAAATGTGGTTAGTTCTCTCCAATAACTAGGCACAGAGCACAGATTACAAATGATGGTGTTATCAGGGAAACAACTTTTTAAAAACCTCTTTTGCTAATGAGCCTGTCTGCTTTTTTTATAAAATGCATGCATTTTTTATGTCTTAATTATGGTGATACACATTTAAGTACATGTCTAGAATTTTATGCATCAGCCATAAAAATGCATAGCTGAGTATATCAGAGGTTTCACAGTCATCATGACTGACATGTATGTGCAGTGATAATGATGGTCAGTAGTTGTCCATGGCTGAGGCATGCATGTGAAGCCATGTCAGTGATTTGACTCTGAATTAATAGAAGTGTGACAAATGAAGGTGCAACAGGAAGCTGATAAGAAAAGAATTCTGCTAGCAACTTCTCCTTAAAATACTGTTGGTCTCGCAGTTTATTTGAGATCCTACCAAGAAGCCAATGGAACCCTGATCAACTGACTCCTCGTAAGTACAACCACAGTGACTGAATGTGTCCCACTCAACCAATAACTCTAACATGCAAAAAGATCCTCAGGGCCACTTCCTCAGCTAAACTAATAGCTTTTGTCAGGTTAATGGAGTTACTCACATGTGCCCCTGTTTGCATGTGCCTGCCTTGTAAAAACCAGAAGAATCTACCTTGGTAAGTATTACCACTGCTGTGTGAAGTACTACTGTCACTATGCTACTTTAGCAAGCAATATATTCCAGATCTCTTTTCTGTTGTAGTTTCCTGTGAAAGGAAATATCCAGAGCTGTGGAAAATTTTATGCAACTATTAATAATGCAGGACTATAAATGCATACATACGGCCTAAAAAAAGATTCAAACCAAAAATAACCTCAGCTATTGACACAAAACTAAAACCAACATAACCTACAGCAGTCTGCTACTGATTTAGTAGCAACAGCAGTAGATGACATGTAATGCTTCTAATTCACGATATGCTATATAAATACAAATTGCAAGACAGGCCCTAAATACGCATACTTTTTGCTTTAATGTGTGTGCAAGCTGTGATACAGTGATTAGATGGACAAGCTGCCCCAAACTGCACCACAAATCATTGTCAGAGCTGTGAAAGGACCTGCCAAATTCCTTTCAGTCCCTGGGCAGTCTGGTTAGACAGACCAGAGCCATTTTTTTTCTCTACAGCAAGAGACTGTCACCCTGATAGTGCCTCTTTTCAGTGTGCCTGTGATGCACATTTGGCCCATGACTGATAAAGCAGCAGAGGAAGTCTCTCAACTTTAGCAGAAATCTCTCATCATTTCAGACTGGTTGCAATATGCACAATTCCTTTATTTGGATGCTGCAATGGCCACAGAAGTTCCTTAAATATGCCCCATAGCTCCACTGTGACACCTGATTCTCCTGGTCTTCTTTTTCAGAAAGCCATAGAATCAAGTTGGAATTAAATTGGAAAAGATCTCTAAGATCAAGTCCAACCATTAAGCTAGCATTGCCAAGTCCACTGCTAAACCATGTCCACAAGTGCCACATCTACACATCTTTTAAATACCTCCAGGGATGCTGACTCCACCATTTCCCTGGGCAGCTCGTTCCAGTGCTTGATAATCCTTTCAGTGAGCGTTAAATCTACGCCAGACTTTGCCAAGAAGGAAGCTGCCATGTCAGTGAGGTTTGATCAGTGGTTGCTGCCTCCTTTTGCACACAGAGGTGTCTGTATCACAACATGAGGTGCTGGATTCCCAGAATATCTGCAAATCTTTCCCTACCATAGCGCCAAAATGAGCTGCAGTAAAATGCAGGTCCAGTGTCCCTTATTAAACACAAGGACTAAGGAAGATGCATTGTGGCCTTCCAGTGATATTCATAAGTAGTTCTAAAATTCTCAAAAGATATCAGATTAAATGAAATAAATTATGTCAGCAAAAAGGCAGTGGTTTCACTAGATGGGTGTTAAGTGCTTTTTTTGTAGCTGTACTTTCCAGTTTTCAGTGTGAGTGTTCCATAACATGGACGAAAAGCATACTTCGGGCACCTTGTGCAGATGCAGCAGGACAGAGGCAGGACAAAAGCAGCCCCAGCACGGCCCCCCCGGCATGCTTTCCCCATGCTTGCCAGCCGGCCTCCTGGCTGTTTGGCCTCCTGGCAAAAGCATGTGGCTTCTGCCATACTTGTGCATACTTGTCCTTCTCCAGATAACAACATCCAGGCTGCTGGGCTCCAAGAACAAAATCACTGTGAACACCTTGTCCACAATCCTACATAGTTATCTACATGCACATCCACCTTCCTGTAGTGGGTCACTATCAAGAGATATGAAGCATCCTCAACCACCATTTGAAAAGTGTTCACTAAGTCAGACTTAGCGACTGCCAGAGAAAGTGAGAGAGGCATTACAAAGTCTATCTGTGCTTGTGCTCTGCCTCCTGGAAACAAACTAAGGTGCTCTTCTTCCTACTTCTTTCTAAAGGGGACCTGGCAAGATCTGCTGGCTGCTGCTGTGGTGAGCTCTGATGCCTCCCTGGGCTCTCCCAGGGTGGAGACATGGGCTTTGATCGGCAGTGAACTACTACCAGAGCAGACATCTGTACCTGGCACTTAGCTTTCCATTTCTGTGGTACTGTTTATTGTTTCTGCTCCTACTTTGGAATTTAATTATCTGTAATTTTTACAGATCATCTCTACTGTCAGTCCACCTCTGCATATGGAGAGGTTCTAGCTTTGTCCACTAAATGAACCATTGGAGATTGTGTAGACCAGACAACAATGTATGTAGCACTTCACATCCAACCAATGTAGCAGTTAGGTATGGTCCTCAAAGTCATTTTAATACCACATCTCTGATGTGCTTTCAGACTGTATTGCCAAGCCCAGCCTGTTGTTAGGTACTCTGCTCTAACGAGGACCAAAGGTTCTGGATTATTTCCTACCTATATACTGGAAAATGCAATGCTAGAAAGAAAAAAAATCCATATTTAATATTACAGGTTTGGGTACAGGTTTGCTGTAGTCTCATCAGACTTCCTACATGAGACTACACATTACCACAGCTTGTGAAATTGTCTGCTCTTGTTCAGAATTCACATTATTATTAATCAATCAATTTTTTTGCTATCTAGTAGCTTTCAAGCTCTATTGTTGGATGATGACAAGCTAAATTATGTCTGTCTGAATTTTAGATAGGAAATAACACTCTTAAACCCTGATTAAAAGCTGAGCAAAACTATGCAACTTCTAAATATTTCTTGTGATAAAAAAGAGTGTTTGACACCTTGGTCCCTGTTTCCTCTGAGACACTGTGTTTTGCATGAAGACAGACTCTTCTCTGTTCCTCTTTTGTGACAACCCATGAACCTCCTGCAGCTCTTCCTGTGCAAGGAATGATGTCTTTTATATAGTAAATTAATTCTGATTTGAACTTAACTAAAATGTATACATATACACCCTCTGTTACAAAATTAAGGGAAGATCTTCTCAGCTACTAGTCCTGGGATTCTGAGTATTATGGGATGATGCTACTTTTCTATTTCTCTCTATAGACGTGTGGTGAAGACCAGCTCAGAAAGCCATCATAATGTATAAATAATACAAGCTCTATTGTACTTTTTCCCAAATCTTCATTTGTGAAATCTAGCCATGAATTGTACTCTGGCAGAGAAGAGCTATGAGGCCAAAGGGTCTTCTATTACCCTTCAGAAAAGAAAGAAACTGAGACATAAAGCAAACAGACTTTTCTCTATGTATTGGACACCTAGGGATTGCCTGGAAACTCATTTGCGTCACAGGGTATGAAACAATTCCAGAGTAAAAGGGATGCAGCTCAATCAATAGTGTCCTTTTTTCTAATAGGGGACTTGTTTGTTCTTTGACTATCACACCCTTTGTGTGACTAACTGAAAGAAAAAGGTGCATTTTCTTCAGTGGGATTTAGGCTAAGAATTAAATGATATTTTAAAAGTTCTTTTAAAGGATAATAATGAAGTCTTTCTGTATCAAGAAAGAAATGATCAAGAGAGAATATTTCCAAAATCCTAATTAATGCATCTGGCCAGTTTTTAGAAGTCCTTCTGCAAGTCTTCTGCATGGAAAAAAATCACCCAATTCTCCCTTACTAACAGGTTTTCAATGACTTCAGCCTTACCAGAGTGGATTGATAAATAAAAGAGAGTATCAATAAAATTCTATGATGGTAAAGTCTTGTTGAAATTGGCACACCAACTACATAGACAGTATATATTTATATTTGCTTGTTGCAGTTTTGTGAAGGTATTTGCATGCTTCCAACCATGTAGATAAATTTCTTCTTCTGGACCTAGTTATGCCATTAGAAGATGCTACGAGTTCTCAGTTGTTTGATACCACCCACCAACTGGGACTTACAGCCTTTACAGCCCTGCCAAAGAAATGGTATCTGTGAGCACCCCCTAATCCATTTTCACAGAGCCAGTCATGTTAATACAAATTGCCTTTTCAAACACTGAAATTAACCTGAGAGACTGTGCAGGAGAATGGAGAATGGCTGTGTTTCTCACACAGAGTTCTCCATCACTACAATTGTGAGACTGGAAAAAGGCAAGAGGTAGGAGGAGACAGTTTAACTGCCTTTGCTGTCTGGAAAATGAACAATCTAAAAGAAAAGGTGAGAGAAAAGCAAGAGAGTGAGAAAGAAGACAGAAAAGAAACATGAGATGCACTGATGGGAAGAGCAGTGATATGAGCCTGAGGAGAAAGGACAGGGCACCTGTCAGGCTAAGCTGGAGCTAGCAGCAAGGAAACTGCTGTCTGTTGTTGGGTCTTTCTGTGCTGGGGAGAAAGGACTTTGAGTATCTTTAATGAACAAACGAGACTGCATTAAAACATTTGCTTGGCTCTGACTTGATTTATTCCCCTTCAGTGAAACAGGACTCAAAAGCTCTGTCTAAATCACATCAATTGAAATGGGTGATGGTAGGTATCTCCCTTCTTGAGGAAGCTGAATGTACCTAGTATTGGCATAGTGGTTTAACCCTTAACACCATGGTGTTTGCCACTACCACAGACTGCAGCAAAAATTCTCCATTTTATTTTAGTAGACTTATTGCACAACAAAATCCACAAATATTGGGAAGCATTAAAGGTACAACCTACAGCACAGGTACAGGGTAGGTTGTGGGGCTTTGACTGAGGAGTTTTAGTGGATCATGCTGCAGAGGCATAAGGCATAGCTCTTTTTTGTCCCCAGTCCAAATGGGATCAGTGTTTGCCTTGTCTTCATCTGCCCCAAGTGACCTTTCCTGGAAGCTGAAACTGAGACACAGGGGTGTGAAGCAGGGAAGCTGAGCTACTGGCATAGTCCCAATCTGCTGCTCCATCTACAGCAACAAGAAGTCCAGTAGAAGGTCAGGGCAGACACCTGGTCCTTGCAATACGCTGAATGGCCACAGCTGAGGCTGCCAGTGTGTTTAGGAAGCAGGATGATGTAAAGCTCCTTTTGACCAGCATGTGGGAACTTTTAACGGCTTTGTGAAAAAAAGCATGGAGAAGGAAGAGAGTTTCATACGCTTTTTAAAGCTGCTTTATTTTCTATTACATACTTCGAAGGTATTTCTATAGTCTGTTTGGAGTGTGAGCATGGGTTAATCACCTTTAGGAACAGATTCATTACGTAGTGTGATGTGATACTCTCTGGAAAAATCCTTTTCTTTGCTGGGAAGAGAGGGATGAGCAAAGGGGGAATTAAATTTGTATCCCTTTTCACATTATGTGTACACTATGATGTATTTGAAAATTCAGGGCACCACTAGTGGAACTGACTGTAGGCGGGATTTGCATCTCTTCTGAAGAAAGGAGGTGTGACAGCACGCAGAGATTTTAACCTGACAGTTTCGCCTACAATATTAATTCCAATGCAAGTGTCACAGAAACAGAGTTTTGCAGTTCTGTGCTGCTGGAAAATGTACAGGTTTCCATTTCAGTAATATTTCCTTCTAAAAATAAGCCATATTCACGCCAAGCATCTGTTTTAATTTGATTCCTTTTTTGATGTCAAATTACTCAAGCTGGATGTGGATGAAAATCACTGCGGAAAGGCTAATATTATTTAAAAGGACATGGTATAATTTTACATTTAAGATGTCTCCAAGGAGAACTTTTCCAAGCCTGATAGTTTCTGAGGG
Organism: Lepidothrix coronata; assembly: GCF_001604755.1. Taxonomy (NCBI): domain Eukaryota; kingdom Metazoa; phylum Chordata; class Aves; order Passeriformes; family Pipridae; genus Lepidothrix; species Lepidothrix coronata. Next base: position 670,641 of record NW_016690222.1, on the reverse strand, counting down.
ACTATTTGCTCTGCCATTAGTTTTGATTAGCTCCAGAAATTCATTCCCTCTATCCATGCTTAAATCTTTCAAAAAATAGTAAACTGAATATTAAAAGAAACAAGCCTAATTAGCAATAATTTTCTGAAATAAGGACTACCCATCAGATCAAGCCATGCAGGTGAGACACTAAACATTTCTGCACACAGACCATGCCCACTTGCTGCCACTGTTTGCTGACTTGGCACTCCTAAGCTGTCAGCTGGTACTGTAGTACCTGGTAATTAATTAAATATGGTAGTACACATTTTCTAAGCACTGCAGAAACAATAACAAATTTATTCCAATAGCACCTGTGAAACAGAAAAGCTCATTTTTGGGAGAAGTCTGCAGTTCTGGAGGCAGAATAGCTTGGTGGGAAAGGTTCTACATTGTGTTTTAGTCTGCTCTGCTCAGCACACATCCTTGGATCAGACTGATGAGTTTTCAGCCCGTAAAATAACTGCAGTGCTACTCCCATCTTCTTTTACAAAAAGCTTTGGAAACCAGTGTATCATATTCAGAACTTATAAAAGGGGAAAATTATTACATCAATATGGAAGACAAATACAAGAAACATCGTTTGAGTGGCCCCAAAAGAGAAACAGAGCCATGAAGGACCAAATTTTGTCCAAAATACTTTGGGTATTTGGCAAGCAAGCTAGCTAAGAGAAACATATTATTAAGCTGTAGAGAAACTGCTGCCTGATCCTAGGTCTCAGAAAAGATCTACTTAGCAGAAAGAAACACCATATTTTTACATTCTTCAGAGGTTCAGCCATGCCATGGAGAGAGACACTGTGAGCTTTGTGACCAAATGGGAAAGAGGCTGCAAGAATCCTTACACCAGAGGGGATGTACAACCACTGCACATCTAAGATTTGCTTTGAAGCTGAGACTAAGACGTGGCCTGCACATACTTCTGTATTTCTATCTGCCCTTTCTGATTATTTTGTTAAGACTTAATCAGTGCTTTGATCCCATTAACCCCAAAAACCAGCAATGGTTCTCGCTGCTAGAAACAAGCTGGCTACTCGGAGAAGTGCTCAGGTCACCCCTGCCTCTCTGCCCTGCCTTCTCCCAAGTCTTTCAAGCAGAGCCCAGCACTCTGTATTGGCCTATCCTTTCTGAAGCTGTTGGGCTCTGCGTATTTGAGCAGTGCCTCCTTGAAGAATTGACTTATTTCTATGGGGAGAGTATCTGGAAGAAATCACAGAATATGCAGAGTTGGAAGGGACTCATCAGGATCATCAAGTGCAACTCCTATCTGAACACACTCAAATCAAAACAGTAGAAAAGTGATACTCATTGAAGTTCTGCAGGTATTTCAGTAAACCCAAATCTTAAAAAATGAGGACACCATATAAAGTATGCTATGTTACCTCCTACTGTGGTGAGTGAAATTGTACAGAGTGGCCCTGGTCCAGTGTGGAAGTCAAGCCCTTTGATAAAGTTGTTTGAAATGGGGAAACCAAGAAAGCCTTCAAAAATACTCTCACAGATCAGACATAAGATCCTCCTAGACAACTTTATCCATTACTCCTTTGCTACTTCATCCATTTTACTGTATATCATTCTTTTTTTCCATCATATCTAGAGGTCACCCTCCATGCTGTTTGTAATCACTCAGTATGATAACTAGCCCTTACTAGGGCTATTAATGCTGGTTTCTTTGCAGAGCACTCTAGAAGACAGCCTACCCTACAGATGTTCAAAGAATATCACAGATTTGTGCTTAAATTTCCTCAAAAGCCTGTATTTCCTACATGGCACCCTAAAGCCTACAGAATCTGGTGCCACACTGCCAAGAAACTTGAGTATGCTTCAGACAGTCAAAACCATTTTTTACTGAAGTGTCTGGACCACAGTATTTCCTGATGCCCAGCTTTATAAACCAAATTTTGAGCAGAACATGCTAGATGTTCTCAGTAGTTTATCAAGGTAAGAAGGGGTCTTGTACCTCTGACCCTGCATTTGTAAGGCTACATTTCCACTAATATGACAAACCGAACCTCTTCGCCTGTGAGGGGGGAGGACATCTCAGTCATGTCCTTGAAGAGTCTGTTTTACCAACTGCTCTCACAATCAGACTTTTTTTCTTTTCTGAAATTCCCTTTTTTAGCTTCAAGACATTCTGTCTTGTCTTTAGCAGCCAAATGGTTATCATCTATCATTTATATCACCTTAGAGATATTTATAGATTTTGATTATGTCCCACCAGATTATTGTCTGTCTTATGTCATACATATTTGTAGCTCTCTAGATAGAGCTTGCCTTGTAATTCTTGCATATTTTCTGCTATATATTTTCTCTAATTTGTTTATATTCTGTTTTAAACCATGAATACCAAAAATGCACATAGTCCCACAGGGTTTAGTAGGTACTACAGGAAAAGCTCACTTATATGCAGGAATGTTAGTAAGAGAGAAATCTATAGGTTTTGCTTTTTAATTTTATTAATGAAACTTTAACTACACTAGGAACGTATTTATGAAATCCTTGTCTGATACTGGTATTCAAATATTTGTATTTCCATCCTATGAATTATTGACTACACTGAACAGCTTCATTACATATCATTCAGAAAGTAAAATAGGAATCAAACCTTTTGGAGAGACTGCAGTCAGAGATATTTTCTCAAAAAATATTGGAAAGTATCTTTCAGAATCATTGGTATGATGTTCAGAGGCAAAAGACATGCTCTTCATAGATAATTTGATAAGGCGAAAATGTTATAGAGCCACTAAATACTACTGTGTAAGCTCCTGTCTTCACGTTAGCGTGCAATTTTATCTACTTAGGCTAACCACCTAGAAACAACCAAACCATAACTGTGAAGCACCAATGGAAGAGGAAAATAAAGTTCAAAGAAATTATGAAACAACTCTGGAATTTATATGAGTTTTGCTGACTACGTCACTCACTGTTATTAGCAAATAAATAGAGGTATACAACAAGTTTGATTGCACAGGTGTACTAAACCAGCTCTCATAAGGTACTGATTTCTATTTATTGGCAGCATTTTAACATCACTTCTCCACCAGTATTGTATTTTTGTAGCTAATTAAAATGTACCATCTCTCCAGTCTGCCTATACAAAACATGCTAGATAGGTGTGCTTTCAGTGCTTGCTAATTACCAGAATTATATATGAACTGTAGGACTTACTAGGACTCTAGCATACACTAACTTGTACCCCAGTGGCAGACATTGACTGCAAACTTTGGCTTTGCTCACAACTCTGGAACATTTGGAGCCTAACAGCTGGTTAATACATTACAGAGATAGGAAAAAGTCATGAAATTCACATTTGTTTTGACATCCAAATTCCACTGTAATGTTGGCATCTGCAAAATTGGACTTGTCAATAGGGACTATATCTATGTTTTTCTTCCTCAAAGGAGGGGAAAATGCATACCCTGTGCTTTTACCTAGTTGTTTGCCCTGGCTCTAGCAGCATGGAGGGACTAAAAATCCACAAGACTTAATCAGTTAGACATTCTTGTGACCTGGAGAAGAAGACGGTTGACATCAAGGTGTTGAATCTGGCACTTAAACCACCCACCTCTGCAAGTGTCTGGGCTGGGGCAGTTACTGTTTTGGGGGCAGAAAAGTCCATAGCAGGAGCAGTTTCTACTTGGCTATTATCCACCAGTCATCCCTCCTGGGGATAAGGAGTCAATCTAAACAGATAAATCCTTAGAAAAAGGAAGATGCAATCAAGTCCTTTTCAATTTTACTTAATCAGGCATCAGTAAGAAGCACATCTAAAAATTCAGCTTGAAAGTTTCACTAGTGCTCCAAGCTTGAAAGCTGTGCAATGGTTTTAAGTAAAGAAAAACATCTGGAATATGCTAATGGCATCAAATCTCTGGCAGGTTTTGAAAAATCTGATTCACCAAGAACTCTGAACTCCAAATGAGAGCTCTTAATCTGTTTAGGCTTCCATTGCAAACTTTCTTCCACCCACAGAAACCCCTCTCATCTCCTCTAACATCATTCTTTTACTTAATTGACTTATTTTCTCTAGATACTGATGTGGCTGAAGTAGTTTGATCTGATTTTGCTTTGCTTCTGACCTCACTGTTACATTTCACCCATGTGAAGCTTGTAACTATTAATATTCCCTTTCCTATTAAAAACCATTAGGCATTTTTCAGTCAGAATGATCAATATTATAGCAGAAGAATCTGAAACACATTAGAGGTCCATCAAAGGAGAAACTCTTTTTTTCCCCATATCTCTTCTTTCTACCAGCACCCAACTCAGAATATATTGTGATTCTGTGATTCAGAAGAATGAACAATATATGTACTTGTATTTTTCACTTGGGAATGAGATGGAAAGAAACCCTCAGAGCAGTAGAATATGATACACAGACTTGCTAAACCAACATCTACCTGCACTGACCAGGTAGGTGGCTACTAGTTTCAGGGTAGACTCAGTTTGCAGGAAATTTGGCTGTCTATACAGTTTTCTGTTGCATGGTGTTGAAATGCTCTCAGAAATGGAAATGTAAGTCTGAATTTTGAATCACTGCAGTCAGGAACCCAAGGGCATGTCTAAAAGAGGTTTAGAGTTTATTATTAGCATTTCATTTTTTACAGATGGCATGGAAGAAGAGGGAATAGGTTGCAAGAAAATTCTCTTCTTCTGCAGGCTCAATGATTGGATTTACATAGGAAGCACAGCTGCCTATAGGTGCAGAGAGGTGTCCAGGGGAAATTCCAAAAGCATCTCAGTGAGTGATGTGTCTAATCAAAATGAACTCTTAAGCGAGTGAAATTCCAGATTTGTTCAAGTGCTTTTACAACACCAGCAAAGAACTTCTTTGCACTGCTAGACATCTAAGTATCTCTACAAGATATCCCCCAATTAGTAGCGGCTGGCCAGCAAAAGGAAAAGGGCTGAAATGTTTTGCAGTTTAATAAATATATTCTGCTTCTGGCCTAGGAAAAGTTTCGTTTTCCTGAGTGGATTTTCTGACTGTAGCTCTGACTCAAGTTACTCTGGCTAGGTACTCTGCTGCCTCAGTATGGCACCACACAGCAATAGTAAACAAGGTGAGTGGCAGTCTCCATGGAAGGATTATTTATTTACACAGTGACATGATGTGTGTCTTCCTGCAGTGATGCCACTACATAATTTCCTTAACTTTTTTCCTATCACCAGCTTCCCCTGGGGAGACAGGATGATGTTCTCTGATGGGTTGTCAGTTCATCTGAAAGAAGGAGCTTTTAATGAGGTGGTGCAAGGCAAGTGGGGCTGCTGCCTATCACACAATCACTGCAGATACTTTTTCCTGTGAATGCTATGTACTAGAGAGCACTGAGAAAAATTATACTTACTGACAGAAATCAAAAGAGCCTAATTACAGTGATTTTTATAGAGACAGTTAAAGAATGCATGTCAAAAGGGACTGATATATAATTATGATAATATCAGTTGCAATTTCTGTACTATCTAATTACTGGAAATGGGTGGCATTGTGCAATTTTTTTGAAAGTGAGCTACCCTGATAACAAAATGATATAATCTTATTATGAAATTAAAATAACATTGAAAGAAAAGTAAAATTAATATATTGGTAGGAGTAATAATTAAAGAGGCAGCACTAAATGTGCTTGAAAGATAGTACAAACAGAAACCCACCAAGTGTCTCCAACCCCAAATGTGCTACACATTTGACTCACACTGTGACAGAAACTGAGGTGCTGCACGTGTTGCCTACACTGGCAGTCAAAATCAAAACATACTGACGTGACAAGAAGAGAATCATCATGAGTGGAGAAAGAAAAGAATAAAAAGACCATAAACCTAGCAATTATAGTATTGAACTTTTCTGCAGTTTTGAGTGTCTACATGTATTGAGTTTGCTCTGTATCCTCTGAAGTTCTCTAAACACCCACTGGTGTTCAGGCAGTTCAGATTCAGGCACAGATATCTTTGAGTACTGAGGTTCTTCTGTTTTGGTTTCTCACTGGCTGTATTTACACTGATAAAACTGTCAGCAATACTTGATATAAATAAAATAGTAAAGATATTACTTTAATTTAGCATACATTTTGTTCACCACAGATGCAATGTAATTATACAGAATTAATACTACTATACCTACTACAACGTAATGCCATCTGTTGACAAATAACCTGGACCCTGGAAAACTCTAAATTTTCCATTAATATGAAATGAAAATATTAGCACAATCACATGCAAGCCCACAGACCTGCTGGTAGGTCCGTGCTCCTAATTATGGTGTAGCCTAGAAAAATCAACCTTTATTTGAACAGTGGCATCAACAGATTGTCATTTCAGGTTTCCAGATTTTTGTGGCCACCATGGGGAAACACCAAAAGTTTCATGGATTTTCATGGCTACTGCATTGTCATCAGTCCAGTAAAAGAAAATAAGACTGAATAAAATGTTTAATATTATTCTATTTACTACTTGGAGTTCATTTATCTCATGAATTGCAGTTTGGATCACTTCCCTAAGCTCTCATCATCTTATTTAATAGCAGACACAATCTTATTTATTAGTAAAGTTTACGTATCTTTTCTAAAATTTTAAAATGAGAAAGGTAGAGTGGCAATTAGCCAGATCCTCTTATTTACTGCATGTTTGGTAAAGACATTTCTCTATGTACTGCAACCTGTTCCCAAGAGATGCTACAGAATGAAAGGATCTGACTTAACTGTCCCTGTCTTTTCAAAATCATTATAATAATTCCTCATTTAATCTAAACTTGTGTCGTTTTGGTATAAGAACAAAAACATTAAATACTTTTCTAACATGAATGTTTTAATTGCTACACATTTTCTTAAAGAAAATAGCATGTTTAAAACTCTGACTTGTCTTTAACATCCAACTAAATCAATATTTTAAATCTCTGCAGAAGACTGATTTTTGCTCCTTTGGATAGCATGTTGGTTTTGAATGTCAAGCAGACAAAAAGAAATCTGAGTTTCTGTAGGTGATCATGGTTTTCACTGACAAATCTGTCTAATTACAATAAAAAATGTCAGATCTAAACAACTTGAGAAAGTAGAATACATGATATTTCAATTTTGCAATAGTTTTACATGTTATTTTGTTTATTTACAATGATGTAATGTAGGAGCTGTTAAAAATCTTACCCAGTTTGCAAGGACCATGGCTGAAGTGATTAACAATGATTAACCATGCTGCAAAGGTTTTTTTCCATCCAGGAATTTTACTTGATGAGATTGAAGTGTGAGAAATAATATAAGTTTATCATAAAACCTATTGTCTTACAAAAGAGAAAAAAAAATGAAGCTACACCTGCCAACAAGAAATCAGCCAACAAAAAATCCACTGACTACACCGGTGCCCAGGCTGGCAGAGCAGTCTCAGCCAATTTCTGGCATCTACCAGAGGCTTTCTTACCTTCACTGCAAACTCTGTTTCTGTAGCTTTATGAACACATCTCTTGCACACTGAATAGGAGCCAATTCCTATGTCTTCCTTGATCTCATATCCATCTGTAAAGTGAATGTTGTTCCCATGTAACTGCTACAGGGAAAGACAAAAGAAACAAGGTAATCAGAACATGAATATGTAAAAGTACGGATTAGCCTCCTCTTAAAGGAGGTGCTTGCTCTCATCTCCTTCACAGATATCTCTTGTCCTTAGCAGTTTTTCTAAGTCCAGTTAAAAAATTCTGAAGCTCTTTAGTTAAACAAGTAAGAGTGTCTTCTCCCTTTTTACCTTTTCATAGTCTACAAGATGGAGCTGTCCATGTAGGAGTAATGGCAAAACTGCAGTGGAATGCAGAAAATCAACATCTATTAGAAATTCAAAGGAAACTGTGGGCCCAAATCTCCTGAAAAACCCACATGTCTTGATAATATAAACTTATTTCTAACTACTGAGGGCAGAAGACTAATAAGATACTAGTGGCTTCATAGTCTTCAAAAGAGATACCCCACATATGAGGGGTGCCTCCAGACAATGAGAGGTCTTTTCCAGAATATGTTTAATTATGGATTTTGTGTGAGAGGTTATGATTTTAATCTATTAATTCACATGCCCTTTGGAAAATGTCTGGGCAGGTGGATTAGTTAAATGGTGAAACCCAAATCTAAGGCTTTGCTGTAAATTCCATCCCAGGACTGGATGACCAGCAGCTCTAAAAATCCCCGATAATACTCTGTCTAAATATGTAACCTTGCTAGCCAAGTCCACAAAGAACCTGCTACATTATAAGACATTCAATACATTTTTACAAAGCAAATCACAGGAATATGTATAACATTTCTGGTATGTAATTGCTTGGTTAACATTTCACTTACTGTTGCATAATAGTATCTTTAAGAATATAACATAGTCCGCTGTAAATTATTAAAATAGGGATGAAAACCACAGACAGGGCTCTCCCCTTGAGGCATGTACACCTCTGGTTGTGGGTAGGAGAGAAACTTTTTCCCAGTGAGAAAATTTGCTGCATATTTAAGCAGCACAGTTCTTTTCCCTGTTCACTTACCATCTGATGCATTGAGCCTTTTGTAGCAATTTATTTCTCATTTAAATTACAACAACTGTACAGCATGTTGTACGGAATGGCAGCAAAGCACCAAGCGTCTGGCAAGTCTTTCCCCCATCAAGCCACCCTGCTTTAGGTGAGTACACCCAGCCTTTTGTGAAATAGCAACAGGAGTACGGTAGCCTCTTACACCCTGGAGCTTGTGTCTGTGGGAACCTACAGCAGCAGTTCATTAAACCCCTTTGCCAATACAGCGTCATATAATCCAAGACAAAACTGTTGGGAATGACATGCATTCAGTGAAAAAACAACACTTCATTATACTTGCCCTGCGTGCATAACTGGAATAATATTTTCGGTATTCAGAAGTACTTTTCATTTAAGTTGTGATAAAGTGCAGTTCTTATTTTCTTTGCAAAGGTTGTGGGGAACGTGAACTTATGAATAAAAGCCATTGGGGAAAAATTCTGACTTTCCACCCCCTACACACTGCATGTAAACACTTCCTACCTACACTAGATATCTGTGAAATACCAGTGATAATGTTGAGTCCATTTAAATACACTACGCACATATGTATCTGCCCATCAGATGTGAAGTGTAATGTCAGCATCAGTACCTGCACAATTGGGTGAACAGTGATTTTGTGCACATCTTGCTGTGCAGGCTCCTGCACCAAGTTGGAGGCAACAAAGCTGAACCCTCTGAAAAGATGATGAGCGTTGGCACTTGGAGGAACACCTGGGGAATCTGTCGGAGAAGGAAGAAAATGGCCTCATGAGCTGCATGAAGGAACAGCAGGAATAGCACCGCACCCACCAGTCAGTAGTAGATCCTGACAAACTGGCAAATACATGTGAATATAATTCACCTCCATATCAAGACTTTGGTGTGCCTTCTCCATTCCTTTCCTCTGGATTTGAACAATGCAGGAATATTGTTTGCAAGGATTTTTCCTCTTGGATACAGACTTTTTTTTCAAAGTGCACGTTCACTCTTATGCAAAGTACTGCCAAGAGTCCACACATACAGAAAAGGTACAGTGAGGCTAGGAGAGAGAGACAGAAGACTCAAGCCAGGGCATCTTTTGACTTAGTAGAGGTTCTCCAGGGGGTGGAAAAAAGCTGCAGGCTGCTATATCTGTCCTCTGCAGCACAACTTGACTACAGACATTACAAAAGCTAGTAGCATGTTGTGTGAGTTAGGAGAATGTAGAGAAGACACAAGGAAGCGTTAAAGCACAATACTCTAGTAGTGGTGGTTTGTGGCCTTATAGGGATCTTCTTATAGGGAACAGATTTAGGAGCTGGGACCTACTCCAGGGAAGACACTGGTTGACTTGTCCTCAGGTGAACAAAACAACTAGGATTGTTTTAACTAAGAGTCATGGAGATTTTCTTCCCATCCCTTCCCCTGACATGGCAAAACTAGGGGAGGAATGGCTGGAGTTCAGAAAAACTTGAATTATTTTTGGAACGAAATAACCAGAGAGCAGTTCCTAGTACCTATACCACTCCACAGTGAAGGAAACAGCATGACAAAGCAAGAAGAGAAGAGTTGTGCTTCACTTAAAATTCTGAAAAGCTTTAAAGAGATCTTTCTGCCCAGTATATGTTTTATCCCAGGTATTTTCATAAGCAAGAAGAGTCACTTTGGAAACCATTCCTTGCTAACTGGCTGGGTATTATAAAACCTACGGTACTAAAATTTTCTGACCTTTATTTGTTTTTTTGGGGGAGTTGTTTTTTTATCTTCACTTCCCTTCACATTTCCTCCAGTGCGACATGTGATTTACCACGACAAAGTTGAAGAGCTAAATCTTGTATAATGGTTATCTTTCTCCCTGTGAAAGTCACAATGCTTTGTTCCACTAGAGCATCTAAGTGTAAGGGTTTTCAAAGGCTTCATAAATCTTAAGTAATTTCCTTCATCATGCTTCACTGGGGTTAGCAAACATTATTATCTTATTTACAGAGGAGGATATTTAGATACTTCAGGTGCAATTTTACTTATCTTTTTCTCAGCAGTAAAGCCAGCCTAAAATATTCCTGCCGGTTACAGCATGCTGGCCCATCAATTACAACAGTACAAGCATTTGTGGACTGAAATCTAAGTTGGATCACAAAAATGATCTTGGTTTGATCCTTGTTCAAATCATTATTTCTAACCTAGATTTCTTCAGTCTTCTGCTCCCTGTGAGGAGGTGAGTCACCACAAATGAGATGTGGGTTCACAGTGGTGAATTCAGGAAGTTAGTGGCCAGAAAAAGCAACTTCGACTTGGAAAAATCTCTGAAAAAAAGTAATGTGAAACTATACCCATAGAGATGAACTTTCAGTGTCAGAAACCACATCTTTGGCACACTTTGATCTGAGGTTAGAAATCCAGAGAAAGCTGTTTCAATCTCAAGGGCAAATAAACTTTCTGAGGTACATAAAATCACTGGGCTGGCAAGTTACTGGATCCAAAACTTTGACATAAACTTGCTTTCAGGCAGGAGAACTCATTCTTTAAGACAGAGTGCAATATGTATCTGTACCCCCTCCTTGGTAGTATCTTTCTGACAGCTTCATTGAAACACAACTGCATGATCATGAAGCAGGAATTACAACAATGCTTTCCATCTGGGTATCTCAGTAACATGGTTTATTTGTTTGGGGTCTATGTCAGGATAGAAAAAAACACAAAATAAAAAGGGTTCTTGTTCTATTCCACTGGCAATATGAGCCAGTATTACACACTTTTGTGATTCTTTACGTCTTCTGGTTGACCCAACCAGTCAACAGTCAGGGTCTGCAAAATATCCTGCCAGTTTGCAAGGGCTTTTCCATCATTCTAGAAGTGTAAAGGCATTCACACTTTCAATTACACCTATTTTGAAATGACATGATTTGATTTTCAGGCCACTTTCCACAGTAGCCCAAAGCAGAACTGAGTGAGGCCATCTGCCCACCCCAGCCACTGCCTGAAGACCAAACTTCCATGTCAGAATCTGTACAACATATCAAACTGAATTAAGCAACAGTAGTAACATGCAGAGTGTAAAATATAGCCCCAGGCATGAGTACAAACAATGAAGTGTGAACTACCAAAACAATCCAAATTCTTAATGCTTCTCTGCAAGTCAGTGAGACTTCCCAAAGCAGCACCAGAGACTGCACTTCTCTCCAGATCAGACTGGTTTGCAGTCTCCAATATTTCAGAGAAATTAGTTCCTCCGAAATCTAAATGAAAGCTAAAATCAGAGGATGGAAATATCTAGTATCCAAATATCATTTGTTTCCATGCAGTGGGATAGGAACATCAGAACATGACCAACATATATTGGAGACAGGTGGATGTTCCAGTTGGACACATATAAACCAGAGTGTAATATTTTTAGAGTTTGCATAAGTCAGCATGTCCTTACCAGAAAAAAAATAGGAACCAATTGATAAAAGATTTAGAGTAGATACCGTTATTTCAAACTCCATGGAAGGAAGTTTGGGTCAGGCCTAGAATAGACATTAGGGCTAGTTTTAAGAAAAAAATGGAGTAGGTCATGATCAGCTTGAACAAAAACGACAGGAAATCTCAGCTGTGATTTACGTGCTATAATGTAGGTGTTTTTGCAATGGTCTTTCACTCTCACTGCAACAGTTCTGGGGCAACTTGAAGGTTGGAGCTTGAGACCTTATACTTGGTTATTACAACAATGCTATGTGATATTTACAGTTCTTACCATCTTCGAAGTGTTTTACAAACAACAGCTAATTAAATTGTTATATTTTAGAATGTGTAAATAAATACTTCTTTACACAGGAATATCACAGGTGGAAATGTAATGTAACTTATCCATATCTAGCAAGAGGAAATATAAGTGGGATTACTACTCTGACATTACCGGTATTCTTGCTTTCCACTAAAAGAGTGGAAAGATGGAGTTTTGTGCAACAATCACCTTCATATATAGTGCACAAAGTGTGATATTCCTATTAGGAGATAGAAGTTACATGAACAACATTCTCACTGCAAGCACTTTCTAAATATTGTGGGTCAAATTTCCTGTTGGCATAACCGTAACTCTGCTGATCTGAGGACTTGATGATTCTTCATTGCTGTTAACCACATACTAACTTCCAATAGTTTATAGTCTATGGGACTTCATAATTAAATAAAACATCTATGAAATATATAATTATATACTGACTTGTAGAGATGCAAAGTTCTTGGAAGCTGAGGTAATTTAAAATAGTTTAATTCAGCTAGTGTAAGCAATGGTGAGGAATAAAATAGCAAATCAACAGTTACTATTCCTTTTAAAAATGTGAAATCTGTGCTTCCTGGAGACAAACTAATGTGAAACTGGTGAAACGCTTATGGGCTTCTTCTCTTGGAAATGCAAAGTAATCTTTGCTTCTTGCTGGATGTTGTCAAACCCTGTAACCCCACAGGTGATCTGACTTTAAGACCCCGTTGAAACAGTAAGTGAAAGGAAGAATGAACTTACTAACTGAAAAGTTACATTACCATGTGCCACCTTACTAACCTGTGGGGGTTCGAGATGTGAACTCTGGATCAAAATGAAAGGTGTCTTCTGGCCGTCCCACTGCGGGCTTGAAAGGCGGCTTGATTTCTTTTCTGTACAGTTTCTACAAGGAGAAGAACAGGTCACAATCAACATCAATGTGTACAACTTCAGTATCTGGAGATAGACTCCCCCACTTTCTTTAGGGTGTCCTCTCTCAGCTCTGTGGTATCCTTGCAGGACTGACAGAAAAGGAGGACATATCCATGGATCTGGCTCCTGCTTGACAGGTTGGCTTAGAATCTGTGCCCTGGATGGTCCCTGCACTTTTTAGCCACTGTAATCTGGAATATGAACACAAATGTTTCTAAGGAAAATTTAGCCGATAGACTGGCACAGTGTTCCAGCTGGGGTCTCTGGAAATTCACTGGTCTAAGGACAGGACTGGAATGTGCAATGGTAACATCAGGAAACAGGGTGACTTTAGTGGCGCAGCAATGGCTATCAGCACAAAGAACCACTGGGAAGCTGTGACTGTTTTAGCATTTACTATTTGTGAAGAACTAGCAACATGTTTGACATGCTGCCAGACTAAACTGAGCAACAGGCTTGGCTGCCTAGTCCTTACAACCTAAACAAGAGACTTGTTCTTTTGACATATCTGGTAAAATGGAAGGGGACTAACAGCTGAGGATTAGATGAAATTCCCATCAAAATATGCTAGGAAGATGCACAGTGCACGGGTGGGAAATCACATTGAAGGTTTAATGTGGCTTGAGCAGAGGAGCAAAACCAAGAAAAAACATAAAGAAGAGAGGAAGGTAAGCACTGCTAGGTGTGTGTTTCTGGGGGTAACTGAGGGGTCATGCAGGGGATCACCTAAGTAATAGGCACCATAAATTCATCCTAATACACTGCCTTTATTATGAGGGACTTCGTGGTCTCCTAATTCATGCTTTAAGAAATTCATTCTTTAAGAAATTGCTACACCATGCTCCTTTGCAAGCATTTACACACACACACATACACACATTTTGAGAAATGAACAAACTCAGGTGCAGCATGTCTGGATCTGATCCAAAGCCTCAAGAGGCTGATGGAAAGAGCCTTTTGCATCATCTCTGCTTGAAATGGCCAAGATATTATGTTGATGGCAGCATGGGTAACAGAGCTTCAGTTTGACTCCCTGTCCCATGTTTTAGTCCCTAGACTGCATTTCCTCTCTAGCAATGCTTTTGTTCTCAGGTTTCAAAGGGCTGAATCAGTTGCCACAGACAGTTCCCCATAATTAATATGTCTGAGCATAAATATAACATTTCATCCAAACTTTCAAGTCATGATAAGAACTGGAGAGTTCACCTTATGACTGTTTGTAATATGCATTTTAAGGTTAGCTCTCGAAACAACTTCCTAATGAGCTAATTTTTCAAAATATTTAATGGAGATTAATAAATGCTTGTCCACCTCTTTGCATGCAGGATGATTCTTTTTAACTGTAGGTTTTGTGGTAAATTAACTTCTGTAATATAAAGCTTGTGGTCAAACCTAAGATATACACATATCACCATAATTTGAACTTGATTTTGCATTGATAAATAAAGGTTCTTGAAGCAGGAAACTCTGTAGCATAATATTAGCCTTAACAGAAAGGATATGTTTGTGGTTGAATTCCTTGGAAAAATGAAATAGTGAGCCTGAATATAATAATTAATGGCCATTTCACCATAAAAAGTTTCTGCTTGGATAAAACTGCTCCGTATCTTCTGAGAGAAAAAGAGATGAATAACTGCTGTGAGCCACAATGGAAAGCCAGTCTTCCAAATAATTAAAAGCCAATTTCAATCTTAAGCAGGAAGTGTCCCTCATCAGCTGAAAAGTATCAACATAGCAATTAACATACATCTTTTTTTGTCTGCACAGAACTTTAAAACAGAACTCAGCACCTACTGAAGGCTTTTCTACTGCTAGGATTTCACCTTGAGAAAGCTATTTGCTTCCAGCTTCCCTTTATTTGTCTTAATTCACAACTGCAGTGCTTCTACTGCAGAAAGCAATATGGTCACATTCAGGTGCTTCCTCTCTGAATTAACTGTACCGCTTATCCTGTGAGGTCCAAAACTTGGAAAGTGTTTTAGAGCTGTGCATCATTCAGGAACTGCATTCTCTTTTATTATCATGAGCATATTCTCTCTGGCCTCTTAATTCCTTCACCCGTCTGTAGTTTCTTAAGTGCTATTGGAGCTACATTTGTATTTGGAATCCCTAACTCATATCCTCCACTACTAGGGAGGGATTTAAGATTCTCATGAGTCACACGCCATCTAAAGATGTGTAATTACAAAGTTGCTTTCTGGGAGGGGATGAAAACAAAGAAGTTGCTTGTGCAAGTGAAAGACACTTCTGAGCACAACCCAGATGACTCCCTTTTCCATTTCCTTTTCCATTTGTGATAGAAATTATTTCTGGCATTTCTGACTAGACAATGGAACAGTAAAAGGTAAACTGCCTAAAACTTTTTTGCCCCAAGCTCTTGAATCGGGTAACTAAATGGCATCATCAAGGAAAAGCAGAGCAGTGTCATCTATGGCCTTCTCCATCCCAAACTAGCTCCAGTTCTCTGAGTGAACCACAACAACCAAAGCCAAATCACTAAACCAAGGCAGCCCAACACAGTTAAACATGAAGGCCTGCTGCAAGCAGAATGCCTCTTCCTTTAAAAATCTGCATCCTGTAGACTGCAAAACACAATGTGAAACAAGCTGATCTAAGAAAACAGTAAGAATCACAGCCATTGTTTTCTACATACAGAGAAAAAATCGTTTGGAGGATTTCAGATCCTTCTGGATTTTTCAAGAGTATTTCTAATTTTAGGAAACATATTAACCTATTATCCCTTACCATGGTCCCAAAACTATTCAGGGCTGATGTATCTTGACCTTGACCCCTTCCAGCAAAAACCAACCAGGGTGGCAAATGACATAGCAAGTTAAATTTCAAATCTTGTCTTCAACCATTTCTATCACGCTGTCACATAACTTCTGTTAAAGTTTAAACAGTTATGTACTTTCCAAGTCATGGTGATACTGGTACTGTATGCAAAAGTCACTGTGAGTTCTGTTATCCATTTAAAGGGGAACACAGTCCTAGTTTTCTCAGTTTAAATCCCAGTTTTTATATCCAAATTATTGTTTTGGATCTTATTAGGCATTCAAAAGAGACTTTGGATATGTAAGTGCTAACTGGAGCATTTAAATTTCAGGTTGGGTGCTTAAGATCATTATATGTGTGTTATTTTGCACAAGTATAAGAAGCTGAAGATTTTTTTCCTTCCACATTGTTTACACATCCATAAAGGAGAATTGCATTCCTTAGCCCTTAATGTTTTCTTGAGAATGTGACTTCTTTCTCTTTCCCAGTAAAGAATAACGCCCTACATCCTATCCCCCCTTTTTTTTAATTGGTCACAGCATTGACTTAGCACAGAAAAATGTGACTGACAGATATCAGGAATCATACAGAGCTGTCAGATCCAGAGGCTGTGCTGAGGGAGTGCATAATCCACAAAACAACGGAGATGAACTCCAAGGTGTGAAAGTACTGATTTAGATATTCACACCTGGATACATATCCACGCTTTTGTCTACTTATCAACCCCTCACATCCTTCTGAGACTTTGATAATCAGTACCTTCAGATTAATAATACTTATGAATTAACTAGAAAACAGTTCTACACAAGTTTGAGAAACTATGAGCTTCTATCAACTCCCTTTCTGATTTCAGATAGAAACATTTTTATTTGAAATAACTAATTTTTCTCCAGGTCTCACTAACCTTTTCTTAAAATATGTTGCCAGATCTCTAATATGAGCTTCATCTGAACACCTCCTCCGGCAGAACTCAAATAATACACCTAGTCTAGTAACAAAATGCTGCAATATTTTGTGTTTTTTCTTCTAATTGATAAGCAGTTAATTTTTCATCACCTTTAAAAAAATGCACTCCTAAAAAAACCCATTAAGAGATGTAAATGCTTTACATGTGCCTGGCAAATATCAAGAAGAAGAAAAATGGTTTAATTTCATTAAAAACTATTTAGTAATTTCCTCAATTGAGTTTCTTTGATCAAGAATTGAATTATTCCTTAGACAACTTCTAGAAATAGAAAGATGCTACCCTCCACAGTGATGTACTTGTAGTGTCAGAATAAACTCCCTTGCTACATATACCTGTCATGGAAAATCCAATGAGCAGACAAAAGGATGAACTACATTCTAAAATGCTTGTCCTCTCCTAGATTAATGGCTCAATGTTATTGCCTGCAAACAATAGAAAAGCTAGCAGAATTCAAACCTTGGGGTTAATTTTTGCAGTTGGTAAAACCTGCAATTAATTCATGCTTTCAGTTTAGTTTGATCTCTGATTAGTATTGAAGGAAAAAGAACTTGATTCCACTTTCTTCTCATTCCTTTCCTCAGCTGTATTTTACAGTTTATTTCCTAGCATGTCATTTGCTCTGGTTCCAATTTAGCCTGTCATCCAAACAAAAACTACTGTTTATAGCCCACTCCTTCAACTGCAGTCTCCAAAAAGGGATTTCATTTTTCATTTTCAATGAAAAAACAGAAATGCATCATGCATGACCTGGAAAGAAGAAACAGTAATTAAAAAAAACAGGAACCAGACTGTGCTTTCTCAGAGCCAGTGATTGAAACTATCTGAGGTCAAGTCGGTTTGGGTCTGCTTCTCTTAGGAAGAAAAGGGGGTGCAAGGTTAGTAAGCAGGTAAAACTGCCAAGGAGCTGGGCATCTAGCCTCCTTCCTGAGAGTCCCAGCCTTGATCACAAAAGACAGTCCATTCATTTAACAACAGATTTACTGAATTTGCATCACAGTGCCTACTAAATGCCTCAGAGCAGTAAGACTGATGTTTGCAGAAATCTTCATCTATTTTTCACCCTGTAAAGTGGGAAATTAGGCCTTTATTATGGGGTGACAACAGCTGTAAAAATGAGACTCTTACAGAGATTAGCTCATGCCAAAATTTAAATCTGGGCATAAAAACTCTGTATCAGATTGTCCACAGTTCATTTAGTACAGAAGTTAACCAGAAGGTAAACCTAGGGTGACTAGAGATTTTGCTGAAGAATGGCGCTCTGGAACATGAGAACAACATCTGCGAAAGGCCAGGAGGAGGAGGGTTGTTCTCTGGCCACAGTCATGTTTTCCAGGATGATATTTACTGCCTCTGCACAGAGTGGTCATGCACTATCAGCACTGATGTGCTTGGCAGCAGCATCTGCAGCAGTGTAACAGGGGCCATTTTTACACTGTGTATGTTGTTTCCACTGTGTTCGCTGCCTTCATGCAAACCAGACACTATATCTGGTTGTGTCTGTTTAAAGACAGTGCAAGATAGGAAATAACTGCACCAACAGGTAAACACATTCAAACCCCAAGAGAACAGCTCTGAAAATACTCTGAAATGATGGTCCGAGTCATATGTTTCCATCTGTGATTCTACTGACTTCATCACTGCAATATCTAGACTTCACACACAACTTAGAAAGAATAAGCTAACTCATTTCTGTTTTGAATCTCTTCTTAAAATTAGAAGATGCAACTTGGCAGTTTGTTCCTGATTATCATGTCACTTTTGCAGGAAAACTCATGCTTAAAAAAAAGTCCTGTTTCATACTGCATTTCCAGCAGACACTAACCCATTCTGACCCTTCATGATAAGGGAGCTTTTGATGAAGGATCAAAAGCTGAAATTTTCTGTGCTGTCAGTCACAGCAGTCCTATCATAGCTGCCAAGGTAGTACAGAAGTTCTCCAAAAGAGCCTGCTTCTTGGTCTCTGAGGTCTTTATATTACCAAGGCATAAAATAAATTAACATTTCTGTCCTGCCTCAACAGCGTTGTTTGCTGACTGCCTGCAAATTGATGTGAGAGATTCTCTATACATTAGAGGAGAACAAAATGAGGGCATCAGGGACTCTTTTCCTGCAACCATATAGAGATCAGCCATAAACATCTGTGTCTGATCCATTTCTGTTCTCTCTTCTCTGACCCTGTTCCCTTTCTGTCCATGGAGAACATGTTAACAGCTGGTTGGATGATCACTGTTAAGTCAAAGTCCTGGCTTCAGCTCAGGGCCAGGCTGGCTCACATTGCTCTGAAATATATACAATACTGTAGCTGCTGTAATGTGATAAGCCTCCCAAGATCTCCATGAGTGACTGGAAAAACAGAATAAAACGAGGAAATATATTACAAAGATGATAGCTGATCTTTGTAATAATGATCTGTCTGTCTCAAAGAAAGTGCAAGAAGCACTAACTGTGTTGGATTAGAATGGATCTTTACAGCTACATTTTACAGCAGAGTTAGAGGGCTAGATAAGACATCAAAGGGCAATTAAATCCATGTTCCTCTCTACCTCCAAGGCATGTTCAAACAGACCTGTTTTCTTCGTGGTAGATATTTCCCTGTCTATAAGAGCTGTTTCAAATGGTGGAGGACTGTTGAGTTTCCTCAGGAATTGGCATGAAATTGTTCCCTAAAGAACTGAGCTTGAAACAATCACCAATTATCACGACAGAAGGTGGTCTTGAGGAGTCTCATGGAACAAAACTGACTTTTCTGAAAACCTTTCCAAGATGCAGAGCCTCATTTATCTGTGATGAGTTAGTGAGCTGCTGCACTAGCAAACACAGAAGAAAAACCCTCTCACTGCTCCAGTGCTTCTTATTACATCAAGACATATTCATCTGACCTGTACTTTGATTGCAAAGCTGAGGACTGTGGAGATATTGGAGGATTAGAGGGGGAGGGGAAAGAAAAAAAAAAGAAAAAAAAAAAGAACCCAAGTCTTCTGAATTCCCTTTTTTTAATTTTCACTTACTGTTTCCATAAATGTAAAGTTGTCATACAGAATTTCATCATTAGTAAGAAGAAGAAGAGGAAACAGAATCTAGACTCCAGAACATATGTACTGGGATTAAAAGTCAGGTGGACCATAAAGGAAAGTCTCAAACTCCATTTTGACTGATCATGTTTTAACATGCTTATGAGTCATGCCAACTCTTCAACATGCTACTCAAACTGGATTTTTCTAATAAGTTTTTCCATAATAAATGATTTTGTGGGCCTTTCAAAGGCTACCTGGGCACCACAGAATGTTTTTTCACAGAGGAATTAGCTTTAATGGGAAGTCCTGGGCAGCAGTTTGAGAATAGCTCTGCCAAACACATTCATGTGTTTTTATCAGAATTTATCTTAAGAACTGCATCAATGTGACCTGTTACACTAGCATTTATGAGCAAACACATTAAATACTGAAGAGACATAAAACCATATCACAGGTTGGGTAAAATTAAACTAAAAAATGCTAGAGGATGTGGCAAACAGGAGCTCTGATGTACTGGTAGTTGTTCAGAGCAAGAATGAAAAATGTTTGCTTCCAGGTTTGTTTAAAAATAAATTGATTTGAACAAATAGGACGCTGAAAATGTGAGATTTAACCTCTTACATGTCTAAATCAAGTATGTAGCTAATCTCTACCACCAGCTTTATGAGCTGTAGCTGATAGCAATAAAAGAAATCCTTGTTTACCATTCTGTTAATCACCTCTGACATGTCTTATTTGAACCATGCTTCATTTGATCAAATGTTTGCTGTTCCAATTTTGAGTGTTGATGTTAAAATAATAGCTCACCTCAATCAAACATCAAACACTTGTAAGAGGAGCTGACGTTTCCAGTTCTGGCTGGTTGACTTGTATGCTCAGAGGTGTAAAATCACACTTTTGAAAATCCATCTATTATGGGGGCTTTCTATGGCCCCCACTGCAACCTAGTGGATGGGGCAGATACTGTCCTATGGTCGCTTAGGCCAAAATGATAAGAATGGCTTAACAAAGCTATCCTGTTGGAAGATTTATGATTCTTCTAGCATAAAGCAGCACAACCTGCTGTACAGCCTGTTATACCAGCTCTGTGGATGCCCAGGCAGTCCCAGTAGCACCATGTTGTGTTTGGGAAAAGAGAGAGCCTGGAGGTCTTGGAGCTACTGTTGGCAAGCATGTAGAAGCAGACCTGGGGCTGCTCTAAATAATTACAACAAAGAAAAGAATTCCTGAAGGTCCCTGATATTGGAAAGAATAAAACTAGCCTTTAGTCCAGCATGCCCAACTGAGTGAGAAGGGACAAGTAGTTCAATACGGAATGTAAAAGCAAAACAATGGAGGGACCTAGAGCATCAGATTGATTCCCCATGAAGTATCTCTTTCAAGCCCAATCCTTTGCCTCTGTTTTCTTTTACAACTGAATACTACAGGAATTATTTCATTTAAAGCTACTCATTTTCACTCCATCCAGCTCCCAAAATCGGAGTCTCATGTTTATTAGAGTTGAATGTGGAAATTATTCTGCAGAATGCTGCAAATAGCTTCAGGTAGTATAATGATTAGACAGACTATCAGATAAAACAGAGATAAGAAGTTAGAAAAAAAGGCAATGCTGAAAGCAGCTTTCTATTCCTTTCATTTGTGGGTTTGTGAACAAACATATATATATAGAATCATAAAATCATTTAGATTGGAAAAAACCTTTAAGACCAGTGAGTTCAACTATAAACCCACCACTGCCAAGTATGTATGCAAGAGAGATACAGGCACCCACTGAATAGGCTCTAGCTCCTGGGTTCTCTACGTTAGAGAATGCCTTTTTTCCTAAGCATGGCAGTTTGTCTTCACAAAATTTAGCTAAGAAAAAAAAATTATAAAAAAATTCCACTTACGTTCCAGTCTATAGTAACAAAGAAAGGATGACGTTTAATTTCTTCCACTCCATCAAATCCAGCACCTGGCAAGAGAATGAAAGAATCAAAATGAAGTAATGCTTAGAAGAGTACTGCATGACATCTCTTCTTCTGTCTTCCTCCCCATCCCAACTTTTCTTCTGACAGAGTCAGAGTTACCACATAAACATTTCTTCTAGTCAAGGAACCCTGGACAGTACAACTGTCATAACAGTATAAACTACCAAAAATACAGACAAGGGCACTTCATTAATGAGAATCTGATGGCTGAGGGTTTTTACTTTTCTCTAATTGAGGATGCTGTCAAGGCTGAATAGCTGCACATTCAAGCTTTGAATGAGACACGGGATTTTAGGCACAGCAGAGTACATGCACCAGCGAGGTCAGGAGAGGCCTCAAGACATCCTCATACTCTGGCAAGGCTACAGCTGCTCCCTGCCACCAGCAGCAGCTCTTCTATGTGCACCGACTTTCAGATCTTGACTAGCTACCCGTTATTCACAGGCAAAGAAAGCTGCACTACAAATAAGTACAGATTCAAAATACCAAAAGGCTCCAAATGATTTGACATAAGCCACGGTTTTAGGTTCCCCCTTTTCAAATATTGTCTTCAAATTCCTCTGAGTACCAAAATCATCACTCTCAGTGTTATGTTTCCTTCAGTATTAAATTTCTGTTACATTACTATAGGAATTGGAGAGAAAGTCCTCTGAGACTGGGTAAGAAACCTAATTTCTTCATTACTTTTGCCTTATGTCTTCACTGAAGATTGCCTTTTTTTATTCCTTTACCTCAATTTATTTGCTTCAGTGCCATCAGAAAACCCAAGAGGTACTCAGTAATAATTAAACAACTGTCAGAGATGATTTAGAATGCCATTTATGGAGTTGATTTGACTTTATTAATAGCACCCTTGATTTTCATTTCAAGGAGAATTAACACCTGGAAGCAAAGTCTTTGCACTGCAATTTTGGAATCAGTCCCTGAAAGATATCCAGCATACTTCTTTACAACCATTCTGAGCATCCTTGAATCCCAAAAGGACCTGGGATTCATAAGCACATTGCAAGGGGCACTCAACACCTCAGATGATTCAGGCTTTTATCCGCAGTATTTGTACTTTCAGAAGATCAACATTACAAGCAGCTTTACAAAGGTCTTGTCAACTGAAGCTTTTGTAAATGTGATGTCTGCTCTCCTTGTGTACAAGACATTATCAGTGTTTGCCAAAACGCAATGATCTGGAATGGCTTCCTACAGCCTGCTTAACAGTCACTGATGAATGGATACAGAAAGCAAACATAACACACAGGATTGTCTGCAGGCCTGCTGGATAATAATGGAAGAGAGATGATCTGATTACTTCCTGGTAATCTTTCAGTATAGACAAATGTAAGCAATGTACATGAGGATAAACAATCCTAGCCCGCCATAAAAAATTACGTGCTCAGAGGTGATCAGCCCCACTGAGGTCTGTGGGATATGGCAGACAGTTAGCTTTAGGCAAAGACAGCATGAAATCAAATCTTACAAAGAGAACAGAGGACAAAAGGGAGAATATCACTGCATTGTCACTGTGTATATCTGTTGTACGCCTACAACTGTACTATGGATGTTGACACACTCACCTATAAGAGGGTATACTTACGAAAAAGAGGAAAAATCAAAGAAAGTTAACAAGGAATAGTATGGAATGATTGAATATGTCAGGAATTTTCTACCTGGAAACAGGTGACCAAGGAGGTTTACAACAGGTTATTAAATGATGCTAGCAGGAATCAGGTTCAGAAGAACCTGAAGATGCTTTGTCAGGAAACAGACAGCTGTGTGATGCGGAATTACTTGGAAAAGATGATGCAGTTCAAAATATTTATATGGGTTGATGGGTAGGCCAGGAAGTGTGTTGAAAAGAAATCTGTTGAAGATTACTTCAACAAACCACAAGAGGTTCAGGAAACTCCTTGCTTGACCTTAAAGCAGCAGTAGGGTGGGAGAAAATTTGGGTGAAGTAACACATATGTTTACCCTATTCTTACTTGTCCCTACGCAGCTGTTTATGGGTATTGAATCAGAAAATACTGAGTCTTAGTCTAAGACTTCTATGACTTCCCTAGCATGTTTTTTTCAATGCAAAGTCTAAAGTCTACACTAGATTCCCTTGGCAGATTCATTCTGATTTTAGCAATGCCAACAGAAACATGAAACTGACAGTTACTTGGAAGAGAATTGCATTAAGCAACTCTTCAGAGAAGAAATATCTGTGAAAAATGTTTTGCGTTCAGTGGAGGTAACTGGAAACTTTGCAATTTGCCGTTGGTGTTCTTAACCATGCAAAGATGAAACCCAAGAGCCAAACTGATTTTGAAGGACTGGGATAAATGATCAGACACTAAGACACTGTTAGCACATCCTAGACTGAGGATAACTGCTAATGCATTCAATTTTCTCTCCTCTGTCCCTTCCCCACTGTTTTATCTTTTTCCTCTTGTTTAGGCTAATGCACACATTGTGTGATGGGAATGACATGCTTTTTTCAGATGATCTATTTGAAAGCTACACTTTTTCCTACTGTTGTTGTTCCTTTTTCCACAAAACCACAGAAATTGGGAGCAAGACAAAAGCCCACCCATAGCTACTTCTCTTAGTGGGAGGCTGCAATGTGTAGTAAGGAATACAGCATGCAGTTGAGGCAGGCATTTGTTTGAAAAATTTGCATTTCCCACTTGGGGCCACTTCAGAGCTCTGGCTCAGAAGGAATACATTGTTAAGTGCAAAGACTTATCTCCATTTCTGTTTAACTTAGTATATTAAAGAGATTTAGGATGATAATAGCTTAATTTTGTAAAGAGTGAAGGACTTCCAATTCCTAGCAACTAATTTTACACTGTGGGGAAGGTTCATCACTTCTTGCAGTTTTTCCCCACCATGAGATCTGCCCGCATAGCCCACGAGTCCTTCTTGCGTTATGTGCTGTGGCTGCAGGCAGCAGTGTGTGGCCTGATTCTTGCCTCAAATGGAGGACGGAAGTGGCCCAAGGGTATGTTCAGGGACATCTCTGGAAGCCCGAAGGGGCTACCCTGACCCTGCTGCAAAAGTCCATGGGAGACATTAAGTATCAATGCTTTTGGTGGAGTCTCTCTGGATTTGCTCAGCATGTTTCAGCCATTCATCTACCATCTGCAAATCTAAAGTGGTACTGAAAATTGATGTGCTTTCTTGGAGAAAAGAGAAGCACCAGAGAGGTCATGACTGGAAAGTCCTACTTCATGGAGATGGACATTTCTTGGCATAGAATGGGTATTTAGCAAATGTCTGAAGCACAGCATGGGATGGTACACTGCATAACTGCAAACCTTTCACCCTCCGTTAGGTTTTTAGTGGTTTTGGGTTTTTGAACGTCAATATAGTAATAAAACCTATCAGTAAAGAATAATCAGCACAATCAAACCTACTGCCTGCAAATACTCTTATGTGCCATGCAGGCCCATGAGGGTTTGAGAAGATAAGTAATTCTCTCAGATCAACTTGCCAATTTAAACATCATATAGAGTGCAAGGATTTATATAAAAGCAGCTTCACATTAATAAGCAAGAACTTGGTTATCTAAGATTTTTTTCATGCCTGTAATAAAAGCCCCTGCAAATAGTAAGAGTAGAATTTTTTTCTAAATTGGTTTTGATTGTTGAATCAGTATGGACAACATGAGCCTTGAAATATGTTAAGGGGAGAAAGGGAGACCTATGAAATTTGAAAGTTGATTATCTGGATATCCAAAATCATCAGAAAGAGTTTCCAGATTTTTAGTTTCAGGTAGAAAAATTTTAGTGTCTCCACAGCTTCAGAATGGTTTTAGTAGGCTACATTTTTTGAAATACTTTTCTAAGGTTTACAAGAGACTGTACAGTCACTCTGACAAAGGCGAAAGCTGGTTTTTGTTTAAACTCATCATCGTATAGAGTTAAAAGCCAAGGTCTTCTATGTGCTAAAGCAGAATGTATCTTCTCTGAGAACATGGGATCAAGAAAATAATAACTACTTCCTTGGCTTTTACTCTGAACCAACTGGCATATGCTTTTATTTCAAACTTTCTTGGCCAAGCTTCTCAGTTATAAGGACTCTGAACCCCTTATACTTCTCAGCAGCTTAGGAAGTTCTTTAAATGCTTTTACATTTATTTACCTACCTGAGAAGATCCAGGCTTAGGGCAAGTCCCTTGCCTAAGTTCCTGGCAATGTAATGAACTAACATCTTCACCACTGAGATGCCTACTCCTTGTTTGCCTGGGTATTCCTGTTAGCTTCTTTTAAGATTTAAAATTATGGTTATCCATAATCTGAAATTTGTTGTACTTAGAGCAGTACTACCAAAGCAGGGCTATACAGACTATTTGTACAGCAAAGTTTATAGGCTCAGAAAAGAAAAGACAGTGTCCAAAACAAGGGATACCAAAGAAAGACTTTACATTCCTTAAAAATTTGTCATAAGCAGTAATATGGGCACCAGACTTAAAACTAGGTAAACTGGATTACTAAATTCCTCCTCTATCTTGTCTATCTTGCTTCAACTCTAATATTTTTTTCCATTAACAATCCAAAATGAAGTTTCAAAGCAAAATTTCAGAATACATCATCCATCTTTACTTCCATTTGTTAAGATACCAAAGTCAAATGGCAAAATGCAAAATGGCAGCAAGAATAAAATTATTTTTGATGCTTAGCATTTTTCATCTTGTCAATGCTAAAAATTGGATTTTGGAACTAAATACACTTTCCAGATTCCTAAACTTCTGTAGCAATGGCTGAAAACAAGTGTTTGATCCATAATATGGTTCATTTATTTTAGCATACTTCATTAATTTTCCAAAGATTTTTCAAAACAGGAGGTCTAAGCCTACATTTCTTTTACTATTATTCCTTTCCCAGAAAAAGCTAAAATCCACAAAGTGGAAGTAGTCCTTTGTCTACTGATTTCTGTTCAGTATTTAGGCCAATCATTTAAGCTTTCCTTCTTTTATTATCAACAAGTCTGTTTCCATTGTCCTTTATGCTCATTCTCAACCAGCGAAAACAGAGAGTGCCCTCAGGAGCTTTCCACCACTATCCCTGAAATGTAAAGATCTATTTTTCTGTTACTCTTTGAGATTTTATTTCCTTGGATGTTGTGTTATAAATATTTTCTTTCTTTCTCCAAGCCTTCCCTGTATTTCAATGAACCTTGGATTTTAAAACCTTGACCCCTAGCAATTCCCCATTATTAACAGGGAGATGATATAGGAGCTAGAATTGTTACGGCTAAAACTAAGCAACTTTGATTATTTTAGTAAGTAGCTTTTTATTAAAGGACTGGTATCCAGAAACTCCTGCTGACTTCACTGGAGCCCCATTTTGGATGGATAGCAAATTGTGGGAAGCCACAAAATGAGCAGAGCAGAACAAAACCAAGAGATGGAGACAGGGAGGAAATAGCAGAAAGGAACAGAGGTAGGGAGTGGGAAAAAGTTTATATTTGCTGCAGCACCTTATTTTTCTGAACAGAGATTAAACCCAGAAATCCCAATACTCTATTTTTTTCCTAATGTCAAATAAATTACTTGAGAGCAATTGAAACCTGCTGAGAAAATGTGTTTTTCCACTCTCATGTCTACAGCATATCAGACTGCAAGAGCTACCATTTAGGTCAAGAGGTAAAACCTCTTGGGCACATTCCCTCTGCAGGCCATGTGCCATCCCCTCAGGAGGAGAGGGGCCACAGCAGCATGCTGAAGGACTGCCTCCCCGTTCCCACCCAGCACTGTGCTTGGCCAGGTTGTCAACTCATCCCTGTGCGGAGCAAGGACAAAATTTGCAATGAAAGTCATGCAACAGGCATTGTTCATGACCTCATCAAATGCAATTAATTTCTTAATAAAACTCTTAAACAAGTGTACAGACATAAGATACATTATCCAATACATACTTCTTGTTTATCACAATTTAAATAGGATTATTAATAAAGGGTGAAGAGACATTAGTAAAAAGGCCATGATACATTTAGGATAATAAAGATGAAAGCCTACTGTGAGAATGCTCCCAGCTCACAGAATGTAACAGGATTGAAACACATTTGAGAACAGCTAAGATGAAACCTCAGATTTGCAGCTAAATTATACAGATTTTTAAAACACACTTGTTTCTCAGTTCCCTATAGTATCATATTCAGCAGTTATCTTAAATTCTCCAAAAAAAAGCTGGCAGTTTATTCTCCCTCTTTACCAAAAAAATGAAATAAAAATTAATATCATGTTTTAAATTCCAGTGCTTTGCCTGTGCTCTTTGCAAATTTCTCTAGCAATGCTCAAGGTTCATTGTGCTCTGGGAAGGAATGAAAATGCAACATAATGAAGAGGATAACTATCAGAAAAGATGTGCTGAGAGAAATGATCACTACCTGACGAGGCAGAGTGCACATAACAAATGCCCCGATCAAATGCACATACATACCTAATCTGTTGGAGGGGTTCCTTTTGAAGAGGGCTCGAAGCAGGCTCTGGGCTTCTATGCTCAAGAACTGTGGCATTCCCAGCTTAGCTCTGAAAGAACACAACACTTGAAAAGAAAATATATTTTTCAAGATTTTTTTTTTCCATCCTGCTGTGTCTGAAAAGGTGGAATTGTAGTAGTCAGGATGGGCAGACACGTGAAATCAGTGTAAAAAAGACTACCTAAGCATAATGCAACACAGAGCAAGGACTTGATCTTGTTCTGCTGAAAGTGAGGAAGGTTTTACCACTGACTTTACCAGAGGTAGAGCAGATTCAATGAATCTCAGAAAACCTTTTGCAATCTAAATAGGTAATTTTCCTACAGAATTTTTTCACTTTTTTAGCTTGCTGAAATAAATTTGTGAATCAAGAGGAATTTAAACAACCAAACCTAATGAAAGCAATTGTACTACACCATATACTGTTTAAAGAGCGTAAAACTTTTCTCTTGGCCATTCACTGCTACAGAAAAAAAATGTAATACTGAAGAAAGCTCAGCTTCAAATTCATGTGTCTGCACTTAACATCAAATTAATAGGAAATCTGCAAAGGAAAATATTTGAAACTCAGCAACAACAAAATATAAGGCGTCCTGCAGTAATTTGACTGTTCCCACATTTTATGGATATTGACATTATTGGAGAAAGTAAGATAGATTCCTTTTGTAAGGCACTCTCAGTAATTCACTTCCTACTATTTATTCTGAAAGTAGTTTTAAGAGTCACATACAGGCATCAGCTATGTGTACCTTACCAAATTCATGCCTTACATAGCTTTGAAATCTAGATGCACAATACCCTTCATATACTTGGGATCTATAGACTCTCCAGAGGGTAGAGTTAACTCAGAGTTAGAAGAATGAAACCAGTTTCAATACTCACTTGAGAATGAGTGCCATTGTCTCCTTTCTGTCTTTCCCCTGGAAGGGTAATGATCCCGTCAGCATCTCAAACTGTGGAGTAACGAAAAAATGGTAAATCAAATGGGCGTTCAGGTGGTCTGCATGGCTGGTGGTCTGCATGGCTGATAGACACATCCACCTTTTATTTTCAGCACAACTGAAAACTTTAGGAAACAAAATGGTCCAATAGGCTGTGCTTCAGAAAAAAATGACACAGCAAGACTGGATTATGCAGAATGAGACTGTTTAATTTGAGAGTCTTGTTACAAACTCTTTACACTGATACTTGGGGTCAGGTTTTGGTATGTTTGGGAAGAAGAGTCATATACGCTGTTTTCATGAGCATCTGTTTTATGATCAATGCTGGAAATGAGATATTTGTCTGGAGGGACCCTTAATCTGCATGGGTATGGCTGTTCTTAGGTGTTTGGTACAGACTGTTGTCCATGAAAAATGGGTTCAACATTTTAAGTTGAAGTTTAAGTTCAATATCTTTTTCAGTTGAGTCAAACCATCTTTTTGATTGCATATTTGCACCACTCAGAAATGCTTCTGCTATATTTTGCAGGAGAAACAAGCATAAACCCCACATTCTCAAGGCGTTTGAGTGTGCTTCTTCTCTCCTGCTTTGATTCCCCTGGCTGTATTCAGTGATGAATTTTGCAAGTGTCACATTTACCTAAACTCAAATCTCAAAGCAAAACTCAACAATCATCATCAATTATTCGCCTAACACGTGCGTGAAAACATCAATCATTTATAGTTCCTTGGAAACAGATTAGTGCTTTCAGTAAATTCAACTGGAATTTCACATCTGTAAGAAGAAAAAAAAAAAAAGCCCATCAAAGCTCCAGCCAAAGAAGCTTGCCTAATATGGATTCAATACCAGGTCTTTCACGCAGCTCTCGCCATGGTGTTTCATGGAGGTACATGTGGTAGTTGGTTTCTCTGACTAAGGGATGCTGAAGGCTATGCATCACCAAACACAGACACCAAGAACATAATTCAGCCTGGTCATAAAGGAGGACAGTGTCCACTGAGGGTAAGGAGAACCATTACTTGCTCATGTCTGTGACTCAGCCTTTGGATCTCTTCCACTATAATAAGCATCTAATAATTAATATTCATTGCTATAATTAAATACCTATTATGATAGGAAAGACTCTGCAATCCTATATGTAGTTTTTGTACCTTATCCCACAAGAAGCCCCACTGCTCCCAACAGGCATGTTTGTGCTTTCATTACCAAAACCTGTGTCAGACATCTCCACAGCCTGACTCTTCCTTTTGCCCAGATTAAATATAGCTATACCATGAGAAAAATATAGAGAACATAAGAAAACTAATGGTGAAACTGCTATGCTAGTTTTGGGAGGAGGGCACGGGAGAGGTTTAGAAGCCAGATAACTGAATATAATTAACTGAAGGATTAATCTGCATTAATAACAAATTACCTCAAGGCAATAAAACCCGTAGTAGAAACAGGAAAAAAACACTTTTAAAAATTGTTTACAGCTGACAAATATAAACAAGATTTGGACAAAAACAAATATGTTATCTTCTACTTAGGTCAGGAGAGGCAAGAGAAGAATTGCCTGGTAGAGCTGGAAGAAAGCAGCTCATCTTTTACAGAGAAAGATAATGGGGGACTATTTTTAAAACTGCCTAAATGACTCTGGAGCCTAACTACCATTTTCAAAGTAATTCTGGCCTATTAGAGCCTTAGTCCTGATAAAAGCGTTCAGATGTACTGGGCACGAGGGGCAGAGAACATTGCTTCCCAGGGCAGCATCAGAAATGGTACGTATTGTACTAAACCCCTGTGATTTCTAAAGCATTTATGTTCAGGATATGTACCTAATGTTCACTTAAACTTGCTCATGTTGCTTTGTTGTTTTAATAAATCCAATTTAACAGCACTAACAATGACTGCTACGTCTCATTTATATTGGCAGCATTGGGCTTGACGCTGCTGATGCAGATGACACAGATATAAGCAACTGTTGGGTCAGGGGAAGGGAAGGAAGGGAGGGAGGGAGGGAGGAAGGAAGGAAGGAAGGAAGGAAGGAAGGAAGGAAGGAAGGAAGGAAGGAAGGAAGGAAGGAAGGAAGGAAGGAAGGAAGGAAGGAAGGAAGGAAGGAGGGAGGGATATTTAAATTGCAGGAGTAGGCGAAATGACCATCCTGGAGGCTGCAGGGAATAGTTACTGTGCTGCTGTAATAGCACTTTGCTACCACGTCTCCAGTTACACAGGTTCAGAAGAAGTGCACTTAACATCAATATTTAAAGTGAAAGGCAGCTACATGAGTTAAGTGCACCAGAGCTTTTTATTTCAATGAACTTAACTAAGCTGCAGCTAGAAGAAAGCACTGGTTTCTCAACTGCAGTCTTGAATAAATCTGTTGAAGGTTAAAAATGAAATAACAAGATTGAAAAAAAATATTCAAATAGTTCATCTCATCAGTTAAAGCTACCACTTTACTGCACTGTTTTCCTGCTTATTTTTTCAAAAAATAAAAAATATTGCTAAACCTGAACATGAAAACAGAAGTGAGCACTTGCTGCTTACACCCTTGCACATACATACAAAGCTGTATGGTTCACAGCAGGTTGGCAATAAGCTAAGCCTAGCTGTCAATGAACTCTGTAGTATTTTTGGCTATTAAAGCAGTCCCTATAGTTTTGCTAGGAGACTCACTTTTCACTCT
Organism: Lepidothrix coronata; assembly: GCF_001604755.1. Taxonomy (NCBI): domain Eukaryota; kingdom Metazoa; phylum Chordata; class Aves; order Passeriformes; family Pipridae; genus Lepidothrix; species Lepidothrix coronata. Next base: position 638,665 of record NW_016690222.1, on the reverse strand, counting down.
CCCCACCTTCCCATCCATATAAACCCTCTGTTTGCTCCTTCCTTCCCACTGATTCACTTCCTAGGTGTTCTGGAGGGCTATCTTCTGCTAGCCAGTACTCCAGAAGGCTAGGCCTCCCTCCTACCTTGACTTCCTTTCTGTACAATATTCAGCAAGAAAGGCAAATATTTGTTCCAGTTCAGCTGCCTATTCAGAGAACCACAGAATTAAAGCGTGATGGGAAGGGGCCTCTGAAGTCATATAGTCCAGCCTCTGCTAAGGTCTCTACATACTCTGCAGTGCTTTCCTGTTTTCAGGGCAGTCTCCAATTTCAGTAGGCAAAACACCAGCACTTGAGACCCCAGAAGATATACATGAGGGAAGACTAGAAAAGAGTGCTACATTTGCTGAGGAAATGGATTCAAGAAGCAACCCTGGTAGGTCTTTGAGGAAGTTAATGAATGAGAAAAAAATCTACAGCCTGGAGTAACTGCCATATGAATCTTCCTAACAGATGGAAGGAGAGCAGATTGTGCAAATTACTTCAGCCCAAGTCTGCTGAAGTATTGTGAGCCTAGGATAAAATTCAGGGTTATGAAGAAACTTGATACCACTCAGTCTTGGATAGCAGAGAGAGACACTTGTCAGAATGGCCAGGTTCTCTTCTCAACACTTCCAATCATTTTCCAGGTATCTGACAGCTGCTCAAGCACTCAGGTTTATCATTTGTAAAATGCATTAAGAATTTTTCATTATTAGCTGGGTGTGAAGCAGAATGAATTAATGCTTGCAAAGGGTTGAATACCTTAACATAGTGGTGACCATAAACATTCAAAATAATGTTCATGAAGACCAGCTCTTGCACTGGGAATAAAACAAGTGTTATGATGGGATTTTGTAAAAGAAGATTGTAATGCACTGATGCCTTATATTGATTTTTCCAACGCTACCATATAGTTACTACAGAATTATTACAGAGCTGGATATTTTGGATACCAAAAGGACAACTTCTTTCCTTGTCTTACACGTTCCCTAAATTGCTGACATATATAAACACATTAATTTTTATTTGGGGCTGCCTACTAAGTCATCACAGCCATTCTTTCTCTAATTATATTCACCTCTCTGCTCACAGGACTCTCAAAGGTGTTTTTTTTCCTGAACTGAAGCAGATAAAACTTCCATGAGGTCTGTGACCTTGCAAATCAGCTGGTACAATGAACTACAAAACCACTGCTGTGAGAGGCTTTCTAAGAGACTTGTGCATATTAAAGCATGCAGACCAGTTTATCTGCGATTCAGAGACAGCAATGCAGGCATCAAAGCTCTTGCAGTGCAGCTGAAAAGGTATTACTTACATATCCAACTTTTTAACAACTTAAATCAGATGCCTGTTGATGCAGATTTCTTTTGTTGATGCAAAGCTTTTGCAGAGTATGACCTATCCAAAATCTCCAATGCAGTGAGTAAAATACAGAAAGACAGAAAACAAAAACTGTCTAGTCATGATAAACCACATAAATTCACCAGCACAAAGTTTTAGTTGGGTCCCAGCAGTCACCATCACATATTTAATCAGAGGTTGGTACTGTCCTCTGGAATGCTGGAAAGGGTAAATTTCAAGATTTTTATAACTATACCCTTTGACATATCCTAAGCTACTGTGAAACAATTCAAACAAATTGAACAGAAAACAAACAGAGCAGGTAACAGTTTTGGTTGTGTGACCTGCGCCAAAGATCTACCAGGTGATAAATGAAATTATACTGGTGTTGATGGTAAACCCCCCAGTGAATAATAATTAATGAAATAATTAATAACATTAAGAATAAAAAAGTCAAGATCGGAAAATAGTAATTTCCAGGCAAATTTGTTTTGGTATTAATCATCACAACATGTGACATTTACGGTTGTCTTCAAGGATGGTTTGGAGTGATTCTAGCCTGTGCTCTGGTCAGTGAAGGTTTGCGAGGAGCTGCTAGCACAACCCAACTCTTCATACAAAAGTATTCATCCCTCTTCACAGAATAGACAAGAGAGTGTTTGGTTGCTCTTCTGATAACGAGGTTATAGGTCATTTTAAAACTATCTGCCTAATATATTCCCTCTTTTGATAAATATTACAAAATTAATGAAAATTATACTAGCACATAAATATGAAAACTACACTATCACATACACTTCCTTTCAATCTATGCATATTCCACCAACTGGTATATTTTATTTGTCTATTTCACATCTTAATGCAAATTAATTAGAGAGAAATGCTAATAATTAATTTGAATGCCATTTAATTATCTTCAGGTTTTCAGACTGTCAAAAAACCAGCTTCCCTAATAGAACATACAAGTAACAAACCAAAGAAAACAAGGAGATAAGAGCAGAGCAAAAGACAGCATCAGAAAATCTTCCCACACTTTTAGTGTGTGGAAATACCCTTTTTCTGTCCCAACCAGTTAAACACTGAAAAGGAAAAAAAGATTGAACTGATTAGACATATTTTTCTCTAAGATGTCTGGTAACACTCTAAGGCTTAAAGCATACGCTTACAGTTACAAAGTTTTTACTTTCTTTAATTCATCTCCTTTTATAGAGAGTTTTATCTTTTCTAGTTCTAATACACAATCCCTAAGGGAGGATTGAAAAGAGTGATGGAAGAGAAAAAAAAAAGAAAGCCTAGCAAAAAACAGGGAGGGAGTAGCACAATTTATTAGCTGGTGAAAGAAAAACAATCTGTTCACCAAATGCACCATCATTTAACTGAAGACAGATAGTGAGAAGGTACAGCTATCCTCCAAAATCAAATATATGACAAAAAAATTAAAGGGTAGGGGGTAGGGATATATTTATTGTATGAGATATAACCTAGTGATTTCCCTGATTAAACATATGGTTCAGAATTGCTGAGCATCCACAAATGTATTTGTAGCCACAGGAGATAAGGATGTTCCACTCCTTTTATAACTCAGGCAGTAAATTACAATATTTACTTAGATTAACTCCTGTCAGCTTGCTAGATCAGTGATGTAGGCCCTCCCCAGCCCAAATTTCCACTGGTTTTCACATTGCTTCCTATACTTACTTCCTCTGCTGGCACCAGTTGTCTGCTTAAGATAAACAAAATTTAAACATACTCTATGGATTGTGGAATGTAGTGTATTATACAGCTACCTAAAATAGCTTCCATGCCACAGGAAATGGTTCTGTATTAGAAGAGCACATCACTGTGTTAATTTCTGCTTCTGCCCTGGTTCTGCAGGAAGCTGCATAACCGTGGTGAGGTGCACTGCGAGCCACAGCTGCAGAGCTGTGCTGTGCTGCCTGGTGGTGATCATGCACTCAGCACTTGAGTACACCTGCAGCCTGCATACTTCAGGAGAGAGCAGCATCACCTTTGTTATCTGGACATACCCCTATGAGAGCAATAAATACATGGCATCTGGGCTCCAAAACCTATAGTGTTAATACAGTGTCACAAACCATCTCCTTGATCATTTCTTCATCCTTTTTAGCACCAAGAGCACCACAGACTGAAGAGGCTGGATTGGTGCAGTGGGGGAGCAGGTTAGCACATAAACAGCTAATTTTATAAGGCTGGCTTGAGGAGAGTTGAATACCTCTCTGAAAAACTTTCCTGACACTGCATTCCACTGTCAACTACTGCAGCACAGAGGAAGATGTAATTGGGTCCTTCTCATAAGCCAAGCAGCTTCACTCTAGTCTGTATCTCTTGCAGCTCTTCTTGGAAAATGTTTTCTAGGACCTCACTTCTTCAGCAGTCAGGAGATTTCTTTTACTTTCCAGGCTAATTGCATTTCACAATGAGTTTATTCCTTTCTGCTCTTCTGAAATAGCTTCTTTCTTTCTGTGGTGTTTTTCCCTATGATGGTATAGGTACTATACCAATTTTGGACTATTACTGGACTAATAAGCGTCTTCAATAAATGGATTTCCCCTGCAACACTGTAGCAAATACTCTATTCTAATTGAGGCACTTTGTTTCCTTTGTTCAGAAAAAGATGGCTATCTCATAAAGTAAAATATTAGATCAATCTATCATGACTGATTTTTAGTAAATTCATTTGCATTTTATCTAACTTTTCATTGATTTCCATGTATAAAAATGAATTAGCAAAGTTTCTGATATTGACTTAATTTAAACTACCCTTAGAATAGCTTGCGGGGCTCTTAATGGTTAAACAACAGCAGGGGAAAATTGCAACTTCTGTATAACTAATCTAATGCAAAGAGCTGTAAGGAAAAGATGAGTTCCTAGCTATTACTCTGTGTCAATTGATACACTTGTGTCTGTTTCTGGTGAGTTTCCCCCTCTGAAGAGGAGTTATTTTAAAACTCTTTCACACATGAATTTTTTTAACCAGCTTCGGCATGTATTCAGAACAAAGCAAACATCCCAAAAATCATAATCAAGACACTACAAAATGATACAGAAGAAAGAATGATGCCATGGCACCCATATGCACTTGTTCTCTTTTCCCATCAGAAGAAAAGAGAGGGTTTTGAGCTAATAAGACTATAGAACATGCACAGCCAGTTATTAGTGGAACACGAGTCAGCAGTGCAGTTTAAAGAAGACAAATGAGTGGCAAAAGAACCACTGAGGTCCTGTGAAATGCTCAGAGAGCCCTGTAAAATTCATCCTTTTAAATCTGTGTTTTGCAAAAAAGAGTATATTTCTGTGTTTCTCTAGAAGGATGTCCCTAACATCTGAAAATTGCTGCTTGGGGAATTGTTTCCTAACAGGAACTGTGTTAGTAGCTAGGAAGATGTTTCTTCTGAAATACTCCTGCTTTTCTGAACTTGCCCTGCCCTGTTTCTGTGCTGGAGAAATATTCATGACTCATGGCAACCAACTGAGACAGCAAAAGACAGTAAGAAAAAAGAGGGAGTCTGGGGGCCAAATGTTACTTCACATACTGCCTGGAGCAGCTGGTTTGACGCAGCCGATGCAGTGAAAATGACCAAGCAATCATTATGCATCTACTTTTCTATAAAGCCTTAACTGCTGAAAGCAGTACTTTTTATCTGAGGGATCTAATCCCTCCTACAGCCATCCCTCCAACAAACACAAATTTTCCATTACCATTAGTACACCAAAAGACCACCAGTCAGCACTCTGTGTATGTCCTCGTCGGTTGACCACCTCTGGGGCCATATACTCTATCGTCCCGCAGAATGAGTATGCTCTCTTGTCGTGGTCAATGGCTTCTTTACTCAGACCAAAATCTAAATAAATTGAAAGAAAAAAGACTTATCAAGTCTATAACAATGATTATTTATGATTTTGCTCACTTAATCAATTTGAACAAAACACACCAACCAGCTGAGGAAGCACCCTTCTGTTCGCGTGCAAAATGGCTACAAGCACTTAAGTGCTGAAGCCCTGCTGACATGGAATGTCTGGTTGGCATTTGTTAATACATCCTGAAAGTAGATATACCATTTTCTCTGTTCATAAAGAGGTTCTGGCCCAAAGCAGAAGAGAGAGTTTAAATAAGCAGAAATATACAGTTCAGGTTTGGTGAAGGCACTGCCAGTAAGGATTCTTGCTCAGATAACCAAAGTATTAGCAATAATAATCGCAGATGCCACCAGTGAAAAGGATGACTAGACAGCACCTCCAGGGTGGCAAAGGGCTGTCTTTCCAGGCATCCTCTGCTTCGAGTAGAGCAGTCATAATGGGAGCATCCTTTCATCCACAGTGGTAGGCAGCCAAGCCCGCGTGCTTCACATCACTCAGGAGTACAATTTTACCAAGAAAATGCTATGTTCTCCATGTACTGTGCAGCATGGGGGTTTGAAAATTGCCAGAGATGCCCACCACGCAAACTCTTCTGGCTTGTAGTTTTTGTAAGCAAACTCTTTCCAACCAAAGACCAAGAAACATGGAACATTCTGCAGAAAAAAGAATCAGTTTGTAGACATTAATTTTTCTGTGCCTCACATACCTGTTATCTTAATGTGACCCTCTTCATCAAGAAGAATGCTATAAAGCAAAAAAAAAAATAAAAAAATTCATTCATTAGTCAGGCACAGAGGTCAGTTAACAAACACGAAGAAAAAAATGTTTAAGCCAGACAAGGAGATATGCAAGACTCAAATAAAATATTTATGTAAACAAATTGTTAGTGGATTCTATGGCTCCAGAAAGAAAAATGAGCCTCAAAGGTCTGCCTAATCTCATGTCTGAAGCACACACAGCCTGCAGCAGTAGCATGAGGAGCCTCCTCCTTACTCCATAGGATGCTCAAGGTGAGCATGCAAACAGAGCTCAGAAAGAACACAGTGTTCAAAGCCAACAACTGCAGAGTGTATTCTTCCAGCAGGAGAAGGAGCTACAGGTTTTCTGCTCATCATAATAAACAGCAATCACACCAATAATCAGGGCTTGGACTCACTGGACCTAAAATTAACTCCACAGGTTCATGCTGAAGTAATAAAAGTGATCATAGAGCACAATGACTAGTCACAGCCTAAGCGCTTGGATCTCAGCCTCTGCTAATTTATTCTGTCCAAAATCACAAATGAAAATTCAGCCTGGAAGCCAAGTTCAAGTGTTCTCACGTTTGTCACCTGACAACGTATTTTATTCTCACAAAGGCACTCCAGCATTTCTGTGTGAAAAATGACTGTAGTTCACAAAATTAGCAGTGCTAATTTTGTGGAAACAAGAAGGAACACTGAATCTGAAAAATAATGATTTTTGGTAAGTATATACTGACATAGTAATGAAGGTGGTGTTTCTTCAGTTCTAGTTACTTCTAATTCACTTTTCAAAATGGTCTAGCAAGGTGTCAGCTATTTTTATATTCCTCTTCTCTTAGAGAGTCACTTTAATCCAATTATTCAGGAAGAAAATAAGACAGAAGTGAACCAAATATAATGGGCTATACTTTTGTGAAAGGTTGTGTCTGTACTGAAACATAACTAGAAAAAGATGATCTTTGGTCATTCATTTATGTGTTTGGAACAAGCTGTTGTTGTGTGATTCATCAAACAAAGGCCAGAAGCTGAGTCCCTACTATGCGTTCAATAATTAAAGCTTTTTCTTCTCAATGAAGGCAATGTTACCTTTATTCTTTCTCCACAGTTTTCTTGAAGAGGAATAATTTTTAGGTACTAGCCTATAACAGGTATGTTTAAATGTATGTTTTTTGACTGCAACCCCTAAATCGTGCTTCAGAAGAGAACACAATAAAACAGCTCCCATTGTGGAAGTGAGTGTGAACTCCCCAGACTCGGATCTGGAAAAACAGCAAGGGGCAGTAGAGCTCAAAGAAATTATGCAAAATTTTGCCCCATGTCCAGGAAGCCCCAGTGAATAACAATGCAATTCAAAGGTTGTGGGAATTTTCCCAGAAACATCAATTTTATATTTCATAGATTTTATATTTCATAATTTCCAACTGAAAATCCATGCTGCTTCTGTACGTATACAACGTATGTTTCCCATACCTTCACCTTCACACAGATTTGTAGGTTCATACCTTACCCTCATTAAAGGGATGGAGGCAACACCAACACACCTGTCAGACTGATAATACTGTCTTAGTTGAGTCAGAAGCACATAACAGACTTTCTCACACTAAATGTTCACATGAGCAGCAAAATGAACAGATCCTGGTTTCCAGTGGATGTGTATTGTATTCTATATCCCCTAAAACTTGATCTACAGTTTCCTCCTCTGTCTCATGTTCCCTAACCACCCTTATACAGTGCCCTCAGCTGCTGGCAGCTTCCTCTGGCCCCTGGCAGCACTCTTTGGACAGCTGGGTGCTTCCATATTTGCCATCTGCCACCACCAATAATGTTACAGTTACTAACCAAAGATTATATTTGACGGAAAAAGAAAATAATATGCTAAAAGTGAGGAAAAAAAAAGACAACTGTTGCACTGAATTATCTTAAGAGTGACATTAAGAAGCCAAGAACAACGTACTTGCTTCTAAACATCCGAATTACAACAACAGTTTTTTTCCTTTGACTGTAGAAGCAAACTTATTACCTGATCATACTCTATGTCATCTCTTTTTATCTTTATCACTTCACAGTTCCCTTTTATCCCAGTATGTCCATAGCAGAAATTCTGTTGTGACAATCACAATTACTTTAGCTATGGTTTGCAGGGTAAGATATCTGCCATAAACTAGTATTATTCTGTGGAAGGGAAAAATCCCCAGAAGTTGAAATGTGATTCAATCTTGAGAATAATATTTCCTCTAAATTAATGTTTTAAAATTATAAAAAACATTAAAAGTAGACTGCTTTTAAATGCTAAACTAGGCTATAATTCCATTGAGTGATAACCTTTCACTATGAGATTTTTCTATTTTATTTGTTCAGTTTAAGGTTTGAATGCTTTTACAGGATACTGTCATTGCTGACCCGCTCTTCAAAACAGTAACAACTGTTATTTGGTGAAAAATATACCAATATCATAAATAAGTTAACCAAACAAAGGCTTGGAACAAAGAATTCCACAAAATAAGGCTATTTCTTAAAGAAGAGGAAACTGAGGGGAGAATTCATTGCAGTCTACAGCTTCCTTACGAGGGGAAGTGGAGGGGCAGGTACCGATCTCTTCCCTCTACTGACAGGACCTGAGGTGCAGGCTGGATATCAGAAAAACGTTCTGCACTCGGAGGCTGGTTGGGCACTGGAACAGGTGCCTTAGTGAAGTCATCACAGCACAAAGCCTGACAGAGTTCAAGAAATGTTTGGACAATGCTCTCAGACACATGGTGTGATTCTTGGGGGAGTCTTGGGGATATTCTATTATTCTATGATTGAACATTTTAGCACCAGGATCATCCCACACACATTCAAACTGCTTTCACTGATCTCAGTTTAAAAGTATGCCTTCAGAAAATAAAGGCTGAAAATCTCCATGCCAGAGGCTGGGCAGCAAACTTAGCAGAGGCATGACATACTCCAAGTTACAAGAGAAGCTCCTGGTAGACTGCAAACTCCATAGTAGTTTTCTGATGCAACTTTATCACAGGGATAAAAAGCTTTATTAGTTGTTGACATTGTTTTATATCATGCCTTCAATTGCCAGAGCAATTCTCTCCCATTTTTCTCTCTTTTTTTGATTTTGAGTCATGTCTTTTGGGGTTCACTTTGAGCTCCAACATACCCAAATCAACGTGAAGTTCTGCCAAATCTAATTAAGCAGGAACTCTAGGATTGCTTTTTTTTTTCTTTTGCATGATTTAAGTTTTTTTCTAAGTCTGCACAGTTTTGCAGAAGATTTAACCCACACTTTATGCTTCTCAGAAACTGTAGTCAAATTTTCAGTTTGGAAAGAAAATGTGAAACTTCATAAAGAGTGTTTTATTTGATTGCAGGTTTTGTTATGGAAGTACCAGATAAGCAGTCAAATATCCATCAAAGAGATGAAGATCTCACAAACTGTCAGCATTTTGTGACATTTCAGTGTTTGCATGATCCCATACTATCTCACATGATCCCATGCTATCTCACGTGGCTGAACATAAACTCCTCTCTGCTGTGGCTTTGTTGACACCCCAAAGTCCCCAAAAGGGACTTCTTACTTTGATGGAAGTTGATGTTTATTTTCCACCATAAGCCTTTGTTCTTTACTGATTTTCAGATTTTCCCTCTCTACACAGGGCAGCTACATTCATAAAAGAATTGCCATGGTTTGCAACATGCTGCATTAAACAGTGGTGTTTGGTGTTTAGTGTTTTAGAATATAGTTCAACCTAAGTTGTTATATGAGCAGTTATATGAACTATCCCTTGTACAGACAACTGAGGGCTTTACAACATACATATTCCTTGTAAATCAAAGCCCCTCTGACAGAACATATCAAGGTGCATCTAGGTCCCCGAAGAGAGAAAAAGCAAAGACAAATAATAAAGTCTGCACATTTTCAGATGGTAGAGTTACTTCTAAGTCACTCATACCCTTAAACCACAGCATAAGAAATAACATGCATCACAAACTACTTTAAAAGTTCCCATTTTTCTATTTTGGTATGTTTACCATATTTAACAGCTTGATCCTGCAGTTCTTAAATAAAAATGTGTCTCACCATGTAAGAGACTCAATGGCTCTCAGTGCGACTGAACAATACCTTGTTCCACAAAAGATGCCACTGAAACCACCAAGACAACTCAAGGAGAAGAATTTGGCTGCAACAATTTAAGGGAAGCTTGTTCTAAACAAGAATTTAACTAGAAAACTCAATTTCTTGCCTTTTTGAAGTAAGTATAGTTGACTTTAGAACTAGTCTCAGTTGCACATAAAATAAATTCATAGCTTTGAAATGTTAACGTGGATTTTTGCTCAAGGAATCTTAAAAAAAATGCTGAACCTTAAATTTTAATGTACTGAGGGCTCTTTCAAGTAGTCTGAACAGTCCTATTTTCTAACTAGTTTTTTTGACATAAACAATTCTAATAAACTTCCTTTTAGGATACTTACAGAGCTGACTGAAGCTATCAAACCTATTAGCAGTTACTTTTGGAAGCTTCTGAAGGACAGCAAAAACATTAAACAATGAAAGATCAAATGCAGTGCCTACCTTTAACAAAGCGGGGGAGAGAGAGAATTGGGAAATTACAAACTAATTAGTTTATCTCAGTTCTGCAAATCTGATAGAGTAAACCTCGTGTTCTAATCAGACTGGCAATGTCTCTTCTGTGTGGGATTCTGCACGTTGCACTTCAAAGGAGATAGGTATCATGGGAAACCAAAGGCAAAGAATGAGAATGATTGAACACCTATAAAGACTGACTACTGAAGAAGAGTTCAGTGTATAGAAGAACGATGTGCTCACAATCCCCTGAGGCTGCTGCTCGGGAGTCCAGGAGGATAAGCCAAGGAGCAGTGGCCTGCAACAGCAGCAAAGAAATTTCAAATTACCTATTTGGAGCAACTTTCTAGATGTCCTTTCTAGGCCTCCTATGGAGACCAGCAGCTATTTTAAGACTAGGTTAGCAACACACCTATAATGGCCTCGATATATTCAGCCTAGGCCAGGGGCAAGGGGAGGATGAGAACATCCTGAGATGGTCCTAATTTTCTTCTATTGTCTTATTTAGAAATTCATTCTTTCCCAGAAATAACTTTAAAAATCAGCAATTTTCCCCTTGAGAATAATTTTTTTATTCTGTTGCATCTCTTTATTTTAATGTAAACCTTAAGTTCCAGTGAAATCACATGCTGTCATGCTCTGCTGTCCTAGGTATGGCTACACATAGGCTTTGCACTAATAGAACTATTTTTAAAAGATGTGGTGTTCAATCAGATGCCTTGCTTTATCTCCAGGTAAGAACTTTGGGTCATTCCCTTTCCTGTACAACAGTAATATTCATGTAAACCAATTTTATACTATGGCAATTGTATCCAAATTAAACTGTATTACTGCTATTCATTTAACTGTACATAAAAGACCATAAACCATATATACAAAAGTTAGGAAATACAAGAGTGAGGGTTGCCACTCACTGTATAAAAGTCTTCAGCTACACAATAATATTTTCTGTTTTCTTCCAGAGAAATCTCATCCCAGTTGGGCGACTGCTAACACTCAGGGATTTTAGCAGAACGGTACAGTGAAGGGGATGGCTGATTTCACCTCAGATAAAAATACACAGAAAGCTGGATTCCATCTTTTTGACATGTTTCTATCTGACAATGGCAAATCAGTGACACCTTCCTTTCTTAGGTGAGCTTTAATTTCTCGATTCACTGATCCCTGATCTGAAGCACTGCAGCTTGGTCTGCAGAAATTTTAAGTGCTCTCACTTGCAACTGGAGTCATTGAGAGATGTGCTTTGAAATGTAAAGTGACACTTTATGATGAGAACTCTGAAAAATCCAGTTCTCAGTATCTCAAATACAGTGAATAGTTTTGACATGTGTTTAATTTTCTCCTTGGTTTCTAACTTTTCCTAAAGCAAAAAATTACAGCATGTCCCTATAAATGTAGCAGCATTGTGACTTCTACTTGAATATACAAGCTTATGTCTGGATACCTTCAAATAGCAAATTCATATATCACGTGTTAGCTTGTAAATCAGCTTTGCCTAACATCAGACAGAAAAGTAGCGGATGATTCATACTAATACTCACTAGAATCAAAGTTTAAAACTGAAAACCTATAACTGGAGTTATTCTATTATGTACACGATTGTTGATGCGAGATGGATAAAAAAGCAATTCAGAATGAAGTCGAAATCAAAGCGCTTCTGGCAGACGATGCAACAGCACGTGGCTGTGGCAGCTGTAGTGTGACGGCTGCCTACCTGCATTTCATATGAGTAACAAACCGGTACTTTGTTCCCTCCAGTTGTTTAATTTGGAGGATGACTTCTCATATTTGCCTAAGACGTTGGTTTTCAGTTTTGGTTGCATAAATGGACTAGACTGGAAAATTCGTTTACCTGCAAAACAGTTTCTAGCCCAAAAGAATGAGAGCTCTTGTTATGTACATCTGTTAAATTTGTTTGGTACTACTACTACTATTATTTTTCTAACCAAAACATAAAATTGAACATAAAATTTAAATCACATAGAATTGTAATGTAGATAAACAGTTTCCTCCCCTTCAACTTCCCAATGCCCCAGTCCACCTTCTGTCACTTTTGGTCTCCTGTTTTGTCCATGAGCGTGAGAGCAATAACACTCTACTTTAAAGAAAGAGCTACAGATTTTTCAATTTGATGTCACAGAAGGAAAAGGCTGCTTTGTTGTTAGGCTTTGAAAGTGTAAGCAACTGCCAAGCAGACTGCTCTTAATGGTCATCTTTTATAAATGATGGCAACCATTACATTAAAAAGGTTGGTAACTTTTAAATGTTGCACCCTGCTTTATTTGAGCCAGCCCAGCAGATGCAGGCAAAGCACAAGGCAAAGGGCATGGAATAAGAACAGTATCATGCCATTCCCAGTGATAGCACTGAGGGTGTCATTTGCTCTTCTGAAATACTGAAAATAGAGGAGAAAGGAAAATGCTCCATAGCACCATGTTAGGAGTAGAAAATAGCCGCAAATATAAGTGAGAACAAATATTTGGAAAATATTTTGGATAGTTAGCAAAAGTGTTTTAAAAATCCTGATTATTATATCTCTTGTGAGGTAAAGGGTACAGTAGTTTTCAGACATGCTCATTCACTTTAAGTAATGGCTACAATAAAATTGAACAGTGCCATGACCATGACATATTTTGTATGAGCTGGAAGCGGAGTTGCTTTGAGTGGTTTACAGTGCAGCAAGGGGAAGGTCAGATTAAATGCTGCAAATAGAGAACGGTGCTACAGAAGCTAAAGGCACAGGGATCTGAATCCTATGCTGAGATCATTCACTAAACTGAAGGCCAGGCACACAAAGGTCCCATCATACTGGAGCACAATCAAAAAATTTGGCCTCATGCTAAAATGATTTGATAGGAAGACCCTACTGCCGTTAGTGAGGGACTTGTGTAGAGTCTAACATACAAGAAGGAAGGCAGAGCCTCTGGCACCTGATTTAGTAGCATGACAAGGAGCAGAAACAACCTAAATGTTCATGTATTTATGTTTCAATTTGCTTTTTCTTGTTAACTTACTTTTCTGGTTTTAGATCCCTGTAAATAATTCCAAGACCATGGAGATGGTCTAATGCCAAGGCCAGCTCAGCTAAGTAGAACTTGACATCCTCTTCTGTAAACATCACCTAGAGCGAAGGAAGAGAAGAACACATCTGTTTATTGGACAATGGTGGGCTGGCTTGCATTAAACAGACAGGGGAGGAATCGTCTAACCTGGGAATGCTGGAAGTACCATTATATCAGATTCAATATTCCATAATTTTTCTGTACTCACATTAACAATTCTTACCAGATTCTCCTTATAAAAGAAAACTTGATCTGTTAAGTGCTTCTGTTCCTCAAAATATGCTGATCTTATTTATCTGTTTTATATGTTTAGATGACATCATGTCACATAATATGAATAAGGTTTTAACTCCTTAGCATTTGGAAACAAATCGCAAAATTAAATACAGTCAGTGCAGTCCTTATTGCTTTCATATCCCTTAATTTGCTAAAATCTTGACATTTGGTTACCCAACTCCCAGGAAACAGCATGGGAAAACCTTTTTCGGGAAGGGAAATGCTTCCAAATCTAAACAGAATACACAGCATGAAGAGACTTTGAGTTGGATTTAAAACCCCATACACTGAGGGTTCCAGGAATCTCAGTGCAGACGCCCTAAGCAGTGATGTGTTGTCTAACATTCAGAGTCTGATGAGGTGTAAACTGAGGGCCGTTTTTTCTATGGTTGATACAGGATACTGCTGAAACTGAAAGCCCTGTTTTAGGCGAGAAGAAATTTCTGTAATTAAAAAAAAACTAAGCTCTGAAAAACTCAGATGGCAAGAAAGCGCTTTGGTTCAGCTTTCATTGTCTCTCAGACTTTCTCTTAAAATTAAATTTCAATATGCACAGAGATAATAATGCAGAAAGAGAAGGTGATATATTGGACACACAAGTGTGAATACTATGCATGACAGAAGTAAAATGAGTCAGCTCAATACAAATTTACTTATTGTATGTAAATACTACAGTATGTAAATAGTACAGTAGAAGTTGCAGACCTTGATTTTAAAATTAAGTCTCTGCTCTCAGAAAGGGGTAGCCAAAATACTTAAGTGCTCTGAGAAGCTCCAGATAGCTGACAGAAAAAAGAGTTGATTCAGAGAACAGATGTCTCACAATTTAATTAAGAATTTCACTGCAAAGGCTAAAAATAAAAATACAAGCAAAATAATAAATATGTAAGCAAAAACCATGACTAAAAATTAAATTGTACTGAATGCAAAAATTGCCTTAATTTTCAAAATAAATTTAAATTATTTATAAGGTTTAAAATAAATTATGTAGTCAAGAAATTAAGTCAATAGAATCAGGGAAAAATCTAATCTATAGAGATACAGCTTAAAGTCAGATGTCTCAGAATATATACATACATATATATATATATATATATATGGGATCTGACTGAAAGTCCACTGAAATCAATACCATTAAAGCAAATCTATAATAACAAATTGTAAACAGTACAAGTTTTCCCAGAACTTCTTCCTTTGCAATTCTTTGCCATTAAATGGCTGCAAAATATACGTAGACAATGTGAGCTACAAACACTGGAAAAAGAGAAGTACATTTTAACTGTCAAGTTAAGAGGACTCATTTGTATTGGTATAAAGCAGAAAAGTCAGTGAATTGCACTGGCTTTGGGGCAAAAGCTTTGGGGAAAATGTGAAGCTTTAAAGAAGCACAAAGTCTGAGTTGTTATCTTCCACATCTGAGTTCTCTGGTTGTGCAGAACAGGGACCTGCCCTCTGTAGACAAGTGTCACGTTTTCTCTCTTTTTCCATGAAACCAGAGAGGCCCTTGCTGAGATGGCAATGTTGCCTCATAATAAAGCCTGGTCTCATGACAAACGGCAGAAGGATATTTTACTGGTTTTTTAATGTTTTTCCTCATATTAAAAATAACTGATACCATGTACTAAGTACTTATATAAGTATCATTACTCAGCAGTGTAATTAACCTGTTGCCAATGTCTTCTTGCATTAGCAAACAAGCCCTGAAAGCAAATACTTGGGGTCCCAAGCTGTGGTGCACACAGCAGCCTGCAGCGTGTTACAGAATCAGGAATTGAAGGGGTGGGGCGGAGCTAGGGAACTTTTGACTAAAATTACTGTTCACAGCTTTTTTAGTCCTTCAGTAACTCCCCAAAACCAAGAGCAACAGAGCTTCCCCTCAAGATGGCATTTGAAAGGTCCCTGTCTTTAAAGACTGTGTTGTAAGTAGTTTCCTGCACCCCTGTCTCCACACCCTGGAAAGTAACCATGGGCCTAGGACATCATGTTTGGGATAGACAACTCCGGGGCAGCCAGCCTGCCTCACTGGAGCCTCCTGCACTGCACACAGGGATGTCTCTCAGACTGCTGGCTCACAGAGGTGTTTGGAGATGCAGAAAAGAGCTAGATGAACATAGAAAACCTACCGCAGCTGCTCTGTATGGGCATCAGCCAGACTCAACTTTGGACCGTTCCCTGGCTGCTGTTTCCTTAAGCAGCAGCAGCCCTTCTCCCGGGGCAGGGCGTGCAGAGGACGGGGAAGGGACGAGAGCCTGGGAAGGTGATGGAAGCAGCAGCTGCTCCTTGCAGGCAGGAGAAGAGCGGGTGAGGCAGTCTCCCAGCCCCGGGGTGGTGTGTGGCCCCTGACCTGTTCTCAGCAGCTGCTCCAAGAGGCAGCTCTCTCGCCACTTGCTGCAGTAGCCGGCCCTGACCCATGGCCATATCTTCTCTCTGCTGGCAGCGTGTGTGTTTTTCCACATGCTCTGCTCATACCCGGGGCAAAAGGTATTGGGGATTGATTTCTCAGACTGTTTCTCATCACATCCAAGATTTATTTTGAAAGCAATGTGTCGAGGCTATTTTGCTACAGGAATGGCTTAGCAGTGGTGCAGTTTTCTCTGACAGTGATGTCTACATGATATCTGCTGTATTACCCAGGGCATAATTCAAATACAATTTTTAAGAGTCCATTTAAACATGCAATATGAGACAGCTTTATTACACATATATAGGACTATTCCCAAGGCCATTTTTCATTCCCATCAGTTTTGAAAATCCAAGACAGTCTTTAATTTCTAAGTTAAAGATCTATCAGCTTACCTCTTTGGAGAGTCTGGTGAAAAGGTCTCCTCCCCGCAGGAAATCTAGTATTAGGTACAACTTTCCCTCTGTTTGAAATGCTGCATTAGAAAAGGATGGAGATGTTGGCAGTTCGAATCAAGATAAAGTCTCCAAAGATTAAGTCTTATGGACTAGCAGTGTATCATTCATGCCATTGCTTCACTGTCATTTCACGACTTTGAGAATTGAAAAAATTAATTTCTGTACAGAACTAAGCAATTGAGTTTAGGCTTTGGGAAAAATGGTATCAGTTGAGAGACAGCAGTGCATTACTAACATATTCATTTTCCTGCTAAGCACCTATGAATTAATAGTACTTCCCACTGCACCAAGTACCAGGATTCACTGAGGGCTAGGCATAGAAGGAAGCTCCCAGTTTCGCGCGAGATGAGAGCCTGCACTATCCAAATGTCCTCAGAATACCCTTTATAGTAATAATAGGGCTCCCCAGGAAGCTGATGAGGAGGTAACTCCAGCAAGACACCACATTCATATACACACATATATAAAGTGGATTGGTACTGGTTATTAAAAACAGTTTTTATTTAGATTCTCTTCTTTCTAAATGACACCTGACAGCAGGTAAGGGGGTTGGCAGGTGTATATGCAGCAGCTATCCCACGAGCACTACCTATCACATCAGACTTTATGACAAATCTATTTTGATGGAGGTATGGCTAAAACTTATACTGAAATTATCCTTTAGCATAAATGACGAATTTCACACAGGTTGTCTTTATGACTTTGTTAGAAACAGAGCTGTGAGTAGGCAGGGGGTATCTGTATGAAGTTATAATACATCTGGTTACAATTATCCAACCAAATTAAGAACAAACATGAATTATATTTTATTATAGTTACCATAATGAAGCTTGACTATGAAGGGATGGTTCACTTCTGCCAAAATATCTCTCTCCATTTTTGATCGTACCCGATCTCGAACTATAAAGAGGGAACAACAAGAGCAGTGACATTAAGAGGCAGCATGGTCACTAGATACAGTACTGAAATGAGGTTACAGTGATCAGGATTCTGCTTCTCACTCTGCTGATGGCTTGTGGTGTGACCTTTGGCAAATCATACCACTTGAGCATCCTCTTTTTCTGCCTGTCTTGACTGTATAGTAAGAGTAGGTTCTTCAGGAAGGCTCCCTATCTTCCTCTGTAGAAAACTGCCCTAACTAAAAGGACTACAGAATGACAAACAACAGGAAGGCAATTATACCTCACAGAAGAAAATTTTAATGTGAAAATGAAAACTATATAAAATTAATAACTTTATTTCATGTAAGATTAAACAGAATGTAGTACCAGTCCCAGAGCAAGTTGGATTAATCTTGTGCAAATTAATTTACTGTATTTTGCTGATGCTAGCAGTGTTTATGACATATGACTCTCTAGAATTGATCTATATGCAAAATATTTAAAACTTCCAATAAACCACCCTAACAATCATTAATAAGAAAAAATGGCAAACAAAAATAGTAGATAACTATTTTTTTAATGTGTGTGTAGAGATAAATTTATTGTGTGATAGCAGTGAGAAAAATACTTTTTGGGGTTAAGATCAATAGAGTAAGAGAAATCATTGTTACAGAGGTGAGCTGAGTTCAAGCTAAACAAAACTGATGCTGAAAATTTCAAAGTAAAAACATTTAGCAAAATGTTTAGACACTGATGAGGATTCAAGTCCCAACATTATCAAATCTTGATCTTAAAGATGCATTTTTTAGTCAATCACTGTTTTATTGAAAGTATTGAAATTTTCTTCTTTCTCTGCATTACGCAATGCCAATATGCTTTTCAGATAAAAGCATCTACAAGAGATGTTATGAAACTATTTTATGTAGCAAAGCCTGAGATCTCAGTGAGATTCTCTCACTGCATGCATGCGTTGTTGAGCTGCTTAGAAGCTGTCCTCCCAGCACACCAGTAATGAACATACCATAATGAAACCACATAGTCTGTTGCTGTACTTCAAAAACTGATGCACAGAAATAGGTCCAAACCAGCTGATCTGAAAACCTTAAACAGGACTAGATAGATACTTGGATTTCTTCCCATTTTGATGCTAAATTTAGGTCAATAGTGATGTAAGGTTTACTAGCTCATTCAACCCAAGCTACGTTCTAGATAAAATTCAAAACAAAGGAGATCTTAGAATCTTAGTCTTATCTCCCAAGTGAAAATCACACATCATACACTCACAAAATCCTTAACCTATGTGAGGGCAGACCATTTCCTATGCTATAGATCAGCGATGATCCCAGGCAGGAATTCTTGTTGTATAGGTGGGCATTGCTACATGGGTTGCTTCCCATTAAGCTAGGTTAGTTAGCCTAACAAAGCGCCTACCTGCATTTACACTGCACTGTGAGAACAGGCTGTCAGAACAGCAGCCTACGCTTCTCTCCTCATCATTTCAACCTCTGCCCAGCTGTGCAGCCAGGTGCCTTGCCAAAGCCCCCGGCCCTGCTCACTGCCATGGTGGTTACAGGCTGTGGACCTATCAGGGTGCCACATCACCCTTCTCCCCACATACACACAGGAGGCATGCCAAAATTAAAGAAAAGATGATGTTGCCACAGAAGACATCTCGTTCTCCAGAATCATGGCCCTGAAACCACCTTGAACCTAATTTACTCCAGAGTTCCGCTAATCACCATCTTCAGAGTGGCTGCCAAAAGAAGATCACTGGAACTTGTAATCAGGACTGTAGTTTGGCATGTCAGTTGGTGATGTGCCCTGCTCTGCTCATCTTTACAGCATCAAATACTGTCTGATTTAAATGCTCTGAGGGCAGAAACTATATAGGCTCAGATTTTTATGTAGTCCTAGCATCCAAGAACCTAAGAATCATATTCTCTAGAAAGCAAATCCACTTGCTTTCTGCCACTGTTCTTTTTTCACTCTATAACTTCCATCTGCCTGGGCCAATTTTAATCTCAGGAGCGGCCTCCCCAGAGGTATCTATCTGCTGGCCCCAGATTACATAACACAGGGCACCATCAGAATATTCACCTGTATGACTAAAATGCTCACTGGGAATAGCGCTCAACTGCTAAAATCTTGACCCTTCTACCAATATTGAATATGTTTTTTAAAGGTGTGGTTTGCCACTTATCTTTAAATTATATGTCAGACAGAGGCAGAGAACCCAGTCTGGAATAATGAGCACAAATTTATGAAGATTGTTTGCATGATCTTGGACAAATTAGCTCTCCCTGAAATAATCCCTGGTGATCACCAGGTAGAAGATACCATACTGGTGGAGCCTGTAAAAAATGAAGGAAGCGCCTGCTACCCAAAAATAAAAACAGTTCCCATTTCTAGGTATTAATGTCGTATGAAAGAGAAGGGGAGGCAGCTGAGGATACATGCAAATAAATAGAGCTTATCCACTTCTATCTGACTAGTTCTGAACATTAAAGAGAAGGACATTGCTGCATACTTTGCTGGTCTTTTCTCTGTCTTCACTTATCTGGAGCAAAAGTTGATTTTTCTGCTTCAAAAGAAATAATTTTAAATATGACTTGCAGTGAAGTTTCAATTTTTGCATATAGATTATACGTTACAAGGCATGAGAGTTTTACCTAGAGTCTCATACAAACTAATACGTGTATCAAATTTAAACTGGTATTGATGTATGAAGATTATATTTCAGCTTCAATTTTCAAGTGTCAAATAAAAATGAAATTGCTTTTGTTTACAAACTGTAAATCAGTCATGATGTTGTTTCTTTGATAACTACTAGCACTGGAGGAGAAATTTTGTGTAGGTATGCAGACACCTCCATACACACGTATGTAAGATATACTTTCTGCTCCTGGCAACTCTTCTTTTGTTTCTTAAAACTTCCTCTAGAAGCTCCTGTAGGGCTGAGAGTTTCTCAAACTTTGCCACAGCCTGCAGAAGAACCTGTTTGAAATCCACAGACGCCTGGGCAGCCGCAGCCAAACTTGTATTGCACTTGTGCCACGCCAAGTGGCCCCTCCTGCCCCTGCACAGTCTCCCTCCCAGTGTGTTTAACTTGGGAAGGGAAAATGAAAAAGAAAAGGAAGATGAAAAACTTGAGCATACTCACTTGATAGCTACTGGGACAGAAAATCTCATGTGAAAAAATTGGCTTCAGTAGCTGCTGCATTATGAGGCTACACTTAATTTTTTTAATACTGGCCTTTTTGGAGCAGAAATTAGGCTCGTGAAGCCAGAGGTTCAGCAGCACCAAAGGTAGTCACTGTCTGGGCACTGCTGTCCTCACATGGCCTGGGGCAGCCCAGTACTCCACTAGCACCTTTTGCTGACAAGACCACAAATGTGGGTGGGTAGCAGTGGGACGACGTCTGCCCTGCTCCCTGGGCTGAAACCCCATTGGTGCCCTGCATGTGTCATGCGCCTTCCTTTGGGGCCAGCTGGATCCCATCAGGGCATGGATGCTTTAAATTAGTGCTCCCATGATGGACACCATTTTCTACTTATGGCTTTCCTCTTTAAAAGTCTTAGGCAGAGAAAGATCCAGTAAGACAGTGCATGTTACAGACATCTTAATGGACTGCTGTCCTAGTTAGAACAGCTGGGACCAGTTCATCACTGTATGGGTGTAACCCAAAACTGTGCATTCTGTAGCCTTCCATGCCATTTCCCAGAAACTGTTGTCAATAGACTATTTGCACCCTCTGCCCAGAGCAGCCTGACTCATCAGGCTATAAACTAGGTGTTAAGAGGCCTGCGAGATAGGAAGGTGTTTTTGTCCTCATGCCCATTGAGGAACCCCCCGCCCTGAGGGAAGTACTGAGCATTCCTTCCTGAACTGGAGAATATATAATCTTGGAATCTTGGGACTTTTTTAACTACTCGTGGGATCCAGAGGAAGACTACAGATCACCGCTCTCAACCAGACTGCAGACCACCACTCTCAACTGGACTGCAACCACCACTTTTCAACCAGACTGCAACAGCACTCTCACCAACAGGTTTTCCCCTCTCCTTTTACTTTGGACTCAGGGGGCCCAATGAACACCACTCTGTTCATGCCCCAGGGTGCTGGGTTATACATTGGGGTTTTGTGGGTTAAAACCAATTGTTTGTATAATCATACTTATTGTATTATTTTATTAAATTGTTATTCTGACTTATAGTCTCTCTTTTGAGTTGACTTCATTTCCCCTGCTGGTTTACCTTTAAACCAGCACAACTGCCTTGGCTAAGGGCACTGGGCTGCCAAACAGACTTGACAAACAACAAAGTCCTCAGCGCAATGAAACTCGTCTTGGGCTTTCCTATGGGAGGAACCACAGGGCAGTGCATCAGTGGTAAGAGACAAGGGCCAAGACATATGTCTATCAGAAAGACCAGCACAGAGGAAAGGAGCAGGTCTGCCTCCATCCTGTCTGTTCTAAGGACCAGCAGCAGGGCAGGGAGGCAGTGACTTGGGGCTGTCCAGCTCTGCCTGCCCACACAGAAGGTGCAGAGATGTATGCAATATATTCCAACTTCCTCCATAGATGTTGAACTTGAGTGTTGCTCTCACCTCTGTTCGCCAACAGCACAGGAAGGCAGAGTGTCATAGGTGAAATATTTTCTGTACACATTAGCTGAGGTCCAGCACAATCTACTTTGCTCATGACTGCAGTCATTTGTGTGTTCAGGCCCTGTAAATGTCTCTGACTTATTAATGCAGCCTTGCAAATGCAAGCAAAGTACTTGTATGGTCCTGTACACCTCTAGAAATAATTAAATGACTTCTAGCCTAAACACTGGTTTTAAAAAAGGAGATTGAGATAGATTTTTGGAGCTCTGCAAGGCATCTAAAACTGAAGAGAGTTCTAACACTCATCAATACACTCATCAATAGCTATGAGATAACTTAATTTTTTAAGTTGGTATTAGATGCATAGATCCTTTTATAAATCTAGTTCCGCCATGAATATTTGCTGGGTGCATTGAGGTACAGGAGCCTGGTCCCTCCCCAGAGTCTTCTGGAGGTGGCTCAGGGCAGGACCTGGTGATTTGGTTACCTCTCTGAGTGGGTCAGTCTTTGTCCACTGTTTTTGGAGACAATCTTCTTGTTGTCACCAGGCTAAAATTGGCACTTGGAAGCTTAATTTTTATTTATTTTTTAAACTAGGAATGGGTTGTCAGATGATAGGTTTGGTGTCTTAGTGACTTGTTCATATGGTATTTGTCCTTTTTGACAATTTTAACCAAAGTACTACTGAGTCCCTTGACCTGAAATATCAGGGAGAGAAATCCCCCTGCATGTCTGACACAAGCACCTGCCACTTACAGAAAGCTATTCCTGCAAGAAGATGCACACAGAAAATACACAAATAAGGTCAAAGATTTTGCAATCCCCTCAGCGATGTTTGGCAAAAAGCATTATTGATTATAAATTATTTGCCCATCCCTATCTTTCAAAATGACCTTTTAATAAGAAATATCACTGCTTAACCAGGAGCGGAGCACTAATTAATTAATAAAGCAGGAACAAGGAGAGCTACAAACTAAGTTACTTAATTAAATCACCATCGAAAAGTATCGGTAACAGGAGAAATAAACCTGTAAATTAAATGATGGCTTTAAATTTCATCCACTACGCTCCTCACTTCCTTAAAACTCAGCACTGTGCCTCGAGTGGAACAAAAGCAAAACATGACTAAAGCTCAGGAACATGCAACCCAATTTCAAATTCTTCATGTAGCACTGGAGCACACAAAAGATAAAGAAAATGGAATATATATATAACTATGTGCAACATCCTTTTCAATTCTATTTCTGATATTTTAATCTGGTTTTTAATGCTGGCTGTTATAGACAAAAGCAGAGAGCTAAGTTCTAAATTCAAATTCACACTATGTCCAGAAGACAGAGTACTTGTGTGGTGACTAATTATGTGAGATATGGAGAAATATAGGCTTTCCAAAAATGATCAGAGTCTTGCTTCAATGGTTCTGCTTGGAAATACCATTTGCATTACTGTGTTTTTCTTCCACACAGTAATAAACTCAAATTCTCTAAAGAGCAGCCTTTCAGTTGTACCTTCATCAGCGGAGCATTACTACAACACAAAGGAAAACAGAAAGGTGTCCTGTTGACACCTGAATGTAGAAGTACACTGATAACGTCACATAGGGACTTTATGTGCTTTTCTTTTGAAATGCATATAATTTTTTGAAAGTTATCTTCTGGAAGAAAGATCCTCTGTGACCTGAAATACAGAACCTTTTAGAGATGGGGAAAGAGCCATTAAAACCAGAGCTTTACCACTCAGCCCTAGCATTGCTGCAGTAAAGATAAAAAACCACATCTACAGAACAGGAGACATTCCTTTGTAGAAGGACACTCTGAAAAATCAATAAGGATGTAGATTTGGTTTCAGGAGTCCAGGGTCTGGAGCAGGTCATTTTATCTCCCCCTTCTTTTTTTTTTTTTTCTTTTCTTTTCCCTTTTACACGAAACAACACATTTGGCTTTAAAGACAGTAAAGACTTTCCTTTGTTTGTTCGTATTTTAAGGTAGCCTGGATGCTTCAATGTTGAGATTTGGAATGACAGATGTCTCTAAATCAATACCAAACTTTAGTATTAAACTTCCATTTATACTCTTTATCACCTATTCATTATTCTCTCTAAATGTTTGGAAAAGTTAATCAAATCTTGCAATATCCCTCTGAAGTACCTCTGCTCAATTTTCCGACATGGAGAATTAAAGAACAGATTGATGAAGTCTAATGGTACATTAAAAAAAAATAAAAATAAAAATCATATCGGAGTTGTCAGGAGCAAACATGGGTTCTAGGACGTTCTAACTCAGCTGAAAACAAATCCTCAGAGCAAAAAAACCTGAGAACCTCCCACGTTTTCCTGATACCCTTGCCCAGCACCCAGTAGCCTGGTGGGTGAGGAATGCTGCTTGGTGGCCTCCTTTCTGCCCCATGGAGCCTCTGGCAGCTGCTGTTTCTTCACTGGGACACCAATTTGGAACTCTCTCCTTGGTCAAAAAAACCCACAGACGCTGCAGGAGATTAAGTTTGTTTTAGATTTTTGGCTGAAATTTGCTGGTGGGTTCAACCCCATCATTAGAGGAATACTGACCGAAAGACCAGTCAGATGATCACATAAATCTCATGTCCTTATGCAGAGGTGAAATTTCAATTTTTGTGCATTTTTAAGCAGAACTGGATCAACTGAATATACACAGATGTGCTTACACATAGATCCCAGATGAAACCATGCCTCCCCAAGGCCTGGAAGCTGCAGATGTGCAATGATATCCAGTAAGCCAAATCCTATGGTGATATACAACACCAGCAAAGTCAGAATTACACCCCCTCACAATTGCATAAATCAGTTCTAACTAACATCATTAAAAACAGACTTAATAAACAGCTTGATGAAGAGAAGAGAAAGCTGCCATCTGCTAGCAGGGAACTTCCTCTAAAAAGCCAAAAACTGCAGCTGGAAAGACATCTGTTCACGACTTGTGCAAAACTGAAAGTCTTCAGCACCTCTGCATAGTTGCACCTGGAACTTTTTTTATTTAATCTAAAACACATGTTTTATTTAAATTTATTTACCTTAGTGGATGCGATATCCTGTGAAATCATCAATAAAGTATTTGTTTCTTGAATTCGAGTGTAACATGATCCAATTTTTTTATTATATTTGCTTCACTTGAACAGACATCATCATCATTATTATTATTATTATTACTACTACTACTACTACTACTACTACTACTACTACTACTACTATTGCAGGCAATAACAACAATTTCAATATTAACTTTTACTGACAGGCAATAATTACGTATGCTCTAGGAATAGGCATAATTTAAAATGACAACTGGATAAGAGGGTTGGCCTTAGAATTAAGAGGTCCTAGTAAACACCATTCACCAGTGACTCTGGAAATCATGATGACCTGAAGGGAGAAACTGATTTAATATCGTTTTGCAATAAAGATAAGTTGTTTAAAACAGTTACAAGACAGTTGGCCTTTTTCCCCTACAGAAAATAGATACTTAAAGTTTAGTTCCAACCAACAAGAATTTAACAAAGAAAAGACGAACAGGTACATATAGTCCTCACTCCTACTCTTAAATACAGTCTAAAGAAGGATGAATTTTCTCCATCAACCTTCTCTCATATCTCCTGTCAGACTGTATTTCCCTTCCAGCTACTGCCCTGTTGCAGCACTTCATAACTCATATGCAGCTGCAAAGAGGCAGAACCAAGCCTCATACTTCCTACCCGTGGGGCATTCCAGTATTAAATGAGTGTTTGCCCTGTGTTTGCTATTGAGATGTGTCCTAGTTATCACTATGTGGGACCAGTTTATCACTATGCGGGTATAGCCAAAACCATGTATTCTTCACCCTCTATGTCATTTCTGATGGACTGTTAACAAACGGATCGTTTGCAGCAGCTGCCCAGGGCACACCTGACACCTCAGGCTACAAGTTGGGTGTTAAAGAAACCCTGCGAGGCAGGGGAATGTTCCTTTGTTTTCACACCAATGACTTAGCTGCGAAAACTGCCCTCTGGCCCCCCACCCCCGCCCCGCGAAAGGCATTAACACCTTCACACGCAGCCTGAGGGGACATCTCTGCTTATGGGCAACCTTGGACTGGCATGATAGGCAGCTGCAACACCTAGACCATCCAAGATTCCAAAAATATCCCACGACTCAGAGTTAAATCGCTCATTGTGAAACTCCCCGCCCTGGGGGAGGTACTGGGCACTGCCACCTGAACCTGAGCATATATAATCTTCGGGTTTTGGACTTCCGGTACCACTGGTCAGTTGAGAGGAGGACCAGAACTTCAACAGAACCATGATCATAATCCAGACCAACAGGTTCCCTTTCCTTTTACTTTGCATCCAGGGGGGTCACGTGGTGCTCAGCACAGGGGCCAATGAACACCGTTCTGTTCTTGTCCCAAAGTGCAAGGTTATACATCTCTCTTTGTAGGTTAAAATCAGTTTTTCTCCATATCATTATATTTATTATAATCTTTTTAGTAAATTGTAACTCTGACTTGTAATCTCTCTAGTTGGGTTCATTTCTCCTGCCGGTTTACTTTTAAACTAGCACAAGATGTTTCTAACTCAACAGAAGCAATGGAGAAATTATTTTTTTCTTGTCCTGCTTGAAATGGAGATGATCCAGACATCTCGGAGCTGCTGGGTCTCTCAGGGTAATGAGTTTCACCCCTTGCCTTTTAAGCTTGAAGCGCTGCATGGTTTAATCAACTGCTGCTCTTTGCTCTTAAAACACACCTGTTTTGCGGGTTTTACAGGCAGGGCTGAATAAGGTTTGTGGATTACTTTACCCTGGAGGTGTGAAAACTGTCTGTCCTTTGGTATTCACCACAAATATGTTCTGCAACATATCATCAAAGGCAAAAATACAGCTTTTATGATTGAAAAGT
The DNA here is from genome assembly GCF_001604755.1 of Lepidothrix coronata. Taxonomy (NCBI): domain Eukaryota; kingdom Metazoa; phylum Chordata; class Aves; order Passeriformes; family Pipridae; genus Lepidothrix; species Lepidothrix coronata. The sequence continues at coordinate 611,519 of NW_016690222.1, read as the reverse complement.
ATTGGGAGTGACTGCTGGCTCAATGGTGAAAATGCAAAGATATTCCCTCTTATGCCAGTCTTCTACAGAAAAAAAAAATAGTTCCCTTTATTCAGTCTCTCCAGGTCTAAAAAGCCAGTTCTACTGAAAGGGGCGTTTCCTCTCCTTCAGGATTTTTGAGCAACTATTAATCCACTTAAAAGGCCTGGCAGAAGTGAAAGAGGGTGAAGGTGGTACTGGAGCTCCCCAGGAAGTTCCTTGGCACACTGACCTAGGGCAAAGTGCCTCTGTGTGATAGTGGTTTAAAACTCACCCAAGTCTCTTATATTTTGTTATATGAGCCCTTATTATTTTGTTTAATGGCATAGTATAGAACCTTCTGCCTGGTCCAGTTGGGATGTTTATGGATGAGACTGATAATTGTTGGGGTCTCCGAGGAGGAAAAGAGACAGTATGAGGCCTGGAGACAAGTCTACAACCCAGATTAAGACAAATATTTACCGGATTAGACTAATACACGGACTGGACAATTGTTTTATTACCCCCAGTTTATCCCCAGTTTCCCTACATGCGTTATTCTACGGGTCTTATATTGTTTGTACCCCAGTTGTTGTTTTAAAAATTATCCCCCATATTGTCTTCTTCATCCCCACACAGTTTTCCCGCCAAAACCCCTGTTTTCCCGCTCCTCTGCCTGCCATTGGTCAGTATTTGGTGCAGTGCAGAGGCAGCTACCATTGGCCCATTTCCTAGCCACACCCAAAACTCCTCCCCTCCTTTCCCAGTTACCCAATTACCTTCATCCCTGGGTTGCCAATCTCATGCTCCTCCCTAGCCCAAACTCCACCCCTGAACCTACCCTATATAAGTTGCTACTCCCCTAATAAAGATTGGCATTGCTTCACCAGACCTCTCTGTGCCAAGAACCCTTATTGCAGTGCTCAACCCCATTCTTCACCCCTGGGTTGTGGCAGATAATCTTTTATAAAATATTAAGTGAGAATTCCTAGAAGGAGTGGAAATGTGGTATTACCCCTCTGTATGGAATGTATGTACTGGGATGCTGTCATTTGCCACCGGGGCACTTTTGCTCATAGGCTGAAGTAATCCTAGTAAATGTTTTCTGTAGAGCTGCTTGAAGCTTGTAATTATAGATATTTTCAAAGATATTTTTGCTGTGGCTTTTTTCTAAATTGGAACAAAAGATCTAAATTCAGCAAGTTTTGCCAAAATTAAATTGAGAAAAATTGTTTTGGGCGCATCAAAGTACTCTTTTGTTGAGTTTTATTTTATTTTTTAATCTACCCTTTCCTAAACACTAATTATAACATACAACTATAAAATATTTTTTAAAAAGGCTCACAATCAAACCAGAGCATTCTGCTGAAATGCTTACTACTGTTATTTTGTCAAGCAAACTTTCCCTCAACAGTCCTGTTCCTGTGGATAAACACTCTATCAGAAACTTGATCTTTTCTTTTTCAGTTGTAACATAAATTCAGAAGATGGAATAATAAAAAAGAGGATTTATTGATCATTATTCAGGAAAAAATCTGTTTACCAAGCCTACTAGGAATTTTTAAATCAGAACCCCTGTGTCTTTCAGGTGTAGGGTAAATATACAAAGTTATTAAGTAATGCTTTTGCAATTGTCCTCATTGGAGGGTAGTTTGCCCACTTAGTTCCGATATGGGTAATGTGAGGCAGTGGCTGGACAATGAGTGCATTTCTCAGAGTTTTTTGGTTTGGATTGATAGATGGATGGATTTGGTCACGGGACAGGAGGCAAATGTTAACATTCTCTCCCAGCTGTCCTGACCACGACTGCACTATGATGATTTCTCACTCTAAACACTCCTTCCATTAGGCTGCTTGGAAGTGGTAAACACAGAGCAAATCCAATCTGCCTTGCTCTAACAAAAATTTCTGGATGAGCATTTCAGTTACTGAATTCCAAACATTTTGGTTTCTGAAACAAGTAACTAGTATATTCAGGCATCACTAAGGAAGTCGTCAGGATAGTGTCTTATCATCCCACACTGAGGACACAATTCATTCAGGAGATGCGAAGCCCTGAGACAGCTTCTATTTCTAAACCACACAGGATGGGGTTTATCAGCTTACCAGTTAAACAGCCCTCCAAACTATCTGCACACAAAACAGACAATTTAGAATAGAATTTAGAATTTAAATAGTCCAGTAAAACTGTGGTGTTTAATGTAAACATTCAGGCAAAGTGAACCTCTGCTTTGCCCAGGCCCTGACACGCTATGCAGACATGCTTAATATAGCTCTGTTGATGTGTTTGCCTCATAAAAACGAATGAGCATCTGCGAGACTGCTGTCTGTCACTGCAAAAGCCTCCAGTCCCATCAGCAAGTAGGGTGTGAAGTTAAGACAATGTCATTTCCAAAATTAGAGAATAAGAAACACCTTAGTCTTGTGTAGTTATCGACACACTAGCTAAAGACTTGGTCACACAACAAGAAACAAAACAAAAAAAGGCCAATCTAGCATTTTCTTCTTAGAGGAGAGAAACACAGTGCTCAAACAATTGCAAATTGTTTTTCAGATGGGACTCACCACCGTATAGGGAGTCTTGTGGAAGATATGACTAAGTTCAGAGTGTCTCTGGGAGAAATCATGGCCCTAAAACAGTTGGTAGTTAAACCGCTGTTGACATTAATAGGATCTCACCATCTACAGCTCAGTCCCTGTATACAGTTTTGAAAATATATGTAGCTGCTTGAACTCTACAGGAATACTTAACTGAAGAGGAAATTTTCTTTCTTTCTTTCCTATGTTACTGAGTAACTGCCAAAAGCTAAACATAAACTGTACTAAGCAATGACTTGGGAGACAGGAGGAGAGCAGATAAATATTTAAAGGATATAAACATGGAGGACAGAGAAGACTTATTTCTCAAAATAAAAGGAAAGAAAGGAATACAAATAGGAGGAGGTAAGCGAAACAGAAAAAGAGAAAACGTAGGCTATGTCGGGCAAACCGCAACTTCATGAACCCTTATGAAGCAGAGTGAAGGGCTGGGATTCGAAACTCATATTGACACATTAAAAAAAAAAACAACCTGAACAGAAAAAGCTGAATAACGATTTAGTAATCAGCCTTTCCTGGCTGCAGGGGAATGAGATTACATCTTTCACTATTTGCTATTTTGCTGCAGTGACTTCACCTCAATAAAGCATGCCTTAAAATAATTAGAAAAAAATTCACCATTACACACAAGTGTTTGGAAGGCTGTCTGAAATGGAGCATTTGTACCAGGATTCATACCCATAACACTACATTAGAATATTCCAGCAAAGTGAAAAAAATACCAGAAACTTAAAATTCTTATTGGGAATCAACTGGAAGACCTAGTGAAGAATAACCATGAGCAGTTTAGCTTCCACACAGTGCTTTTAATTCTGAAATCTCAAACAGCATTTCCAAGAGTCTTTGATCACTATGGCTGTTACCCCATATGTGAGAGCTGTGGGTAATGGAGAAGGATAATGAAGCTCTTCCAGGACCACCCTGCCCAGGGAGCACCAGCCCTGTGACAGTCCTTCCAGCGACTGCTCAGCAAATCATGCTCCTCACACACGGAGTGCAAATTTTCAGGCTTCCTCAAAACTTTGCTTTGGAAGTTGTTCGCTTTGTTCTGCTTGAGAAAAAGCTCTCTCAAACCCTCTCATGTGACAAACTCTCTATAGCAAATTAAACACAAGTTTGTCATAACAGGATGGCAATATTTCTAATGAAGATGCATGTAAGGAGTCCTCCGACACGTGCAAATCTCATGTAGCAAGGTCAAGTCTTACATCTTCTGAGCACCTCATTTTTACTCCATCAGTCTCACCCATAGTCACATTTCAAATCACTTCCACTCCCCACACCAGTGGCAGTGCTGAACATCATCACTCCTGCTGCTTCCCTTCTCTTCCCAGGGAAGCCACCAAGCACCCACCTGCTCTGCCCACCCTGGAGCTGAGCACCTCTATTCCTTCACAGCCCCCTCTCAGGTTCCAAGCAGAAAGAGGAGGGACGAGGAGGGATGCTCTGGAGAAACTGGCAGACAACTATCACCTGCCTCCTGAAGTTGCAGAGAAGACTACCTCTGGCCCTGTCTTGCTCTCACCACTAAGCTCAGTCTCCCTCGGAATGCCACCCGGAAAATTGCTGCCCATGATCCATGGCCCTCTCTCTTCCTGACCCTCCGCTGAGGCTTTGCCATTCCTATTGTCTTTTGTCTTTCCCTTGGCTCCACACTCCAGATCACATGCCGAGGCCCATCACTATCCCTGCTGTTTGGCTCAGGGGATGGCAGCTTTCCTCTGCCCCAGAGAGCTGCCCTTGGGAATCTGAGGGACACTAGATTCCAGTTCAGCTGGGGACAGTTGAGGGGCTTCTGGAAAATGGGCATGTCCAGATTTCAGTAGGTTGGAAAGCCAGGTAAATGAAGGCTGTGCATTTAGGAAGAGCATCTTGGATTCCTTGGTACCAAGGTCAAAATCTGATGTTTAAGAAATTGTCTTCTGCATAAAAGTCTGCTACTAGTGGCTCACTGGAGCTGCTGAGCAAAGCCACTGGCTGTTCTCTTCAGCAAGAGTGAGGACACAAGCTGGGGGCTCATCCTTTTTCTGAGGAAAGTTTCTAAGAGACAGAAATAGAAGGTAAGGTGTCCCAAATGCGAGGGACACCATGAAAAAACAAAAATACAAAACAGTTCTTCTACATTTGAAAATATTTCTTTCCTATGATAATATACAAGGGTCAAGATAGTACTTCACTGTATGACATTTATATTTTACATTGTAGATCTTATTATATCCATAATGAATATAGAATTGAACTGATCAGCATTGACAAAACCTATATAGCAGATAAATATTTAAAGGATATAAACATGGACAATGGAGCAGATTTATTTATCAAAATAAAAGGAAAGAGAGGAACATAAATAGGAGGAGATAAGTGAAATAGAAAAAGAGGAAATATAGGCTATGTCAGCCATAAACTTGAAACTCCCTCTCAGCAAGAAATCAGCTTCAAGCCAACAGTGCTGATGAAGATAATTGCCCACTAAATGGCAACTATGGCATAGCACACATCTGGAAGATGACCACAGACACTGCACAATTATCTGTACAAGTCAGGCTTTGCCTGAATTTACAAAAATTAACTACTTCTGGGAAAATATCACTTAAATTTCCACGCCATGGAAACCTCTTGAGTGTGTCAGTTACTGTTGCATGCAGATAGAAAATCCTGTAGAGAAAATAGAAATGAGAGGCTATTGTTGACGCTGATTGCTGGTCTCTCTTTGAACATCATCAAAACCTCCAACTTGGAGCAAATGGCACAGCCATGAGGAAGCCATAACTGACATATGCGACCCACATGAATAGTATAAAAACACAGAGAATAATTTTGTTTCTGTTGAAACAAATCCCAGATGGTAGTCCCACACACTGTGGCATCTAACTTTTATGGAGAGTCAGCTAAGTGCTAGCACACCTCCAGCAGTTGTGAACAGAACACCTAGCCAGCTGTTTGGTGAAGGTTTACAAGTGATCCAACTGCAATGCTGTGAGGCAAACCATCACCAGTGCAACTGAATCCCTGTCCTCTGCTGTCACTATGACTTAAAATGGCATCAAGTGGTGACCTCTCTGTTAATCTGTCCTCACGCATGAAAGGAAATAAGATTTTTCTGCTGTGTTATGAGAACCAGTAAAAGCAGTTGGATGCAAATTCCAGAGGATGCTTACAAATTTGGTTTCCAACCAACTATAAATGCACTGCAGTTGCAGGCAGCTGAACTTGGTTAAATGGCAATTATATTGGATGTTCCAACTGGTGCAACTTATTCAGTGAACAGAACAAGCAAATGCTTTTTATATAGATAATGGATTTGTATCACAGCCAAAGACTTGCAGAGTCCATCAGGGAGTTTAAAAATCCCAGGGATATTTAGCTATTGTATTTTCAATTTAGCTTTCCACTACATCTATAAATTTATTCAAAGGCATGGTTGATTCATAGCTCTGATTATTTCAAATAGTCAATGCATTACCAGAAGAGACATTTCCTAAAAATTTTATTCATTTGGAATCTTTAGCCATTAAATTCCATAATGCAGCAGATTGCACTTAAGTGGGGAGGGGTGTTAATAACATCTCCATTAATATCTGACTATTACTCTTCATAAGGACATCAAGCACTCTGAAGAGGAGGCTGGCATAACTAGGTTAGCATTACAAATATGAAGATTCAGAAGAGTAGCTGATTTATGTTCATGCAGCAGGCTGACAGCAGAGATGTGAGCAGAGCCAAAGTCTTGTAATTCCCAAACTGAGGTACCAGCTCCTTTGCTAAACACACAGCCTGCCATGAAAGAACAGACTACATGACATAAAATCAAAGGAAATGAAAACTAAAGTATCGGAGCTTGTGTTTGCCAAAAGAGCAATTTTTCTCTTCCTGTAATTCATACAGCCTCGTGGTACCAACAGCAAGCTCTTGGACGTCAGGCAGGATTAAAAGACTTCCAGAGGTTTGTTCACATGCTGCACAGATGACTTGATGGGTTGCCAGCAATAGCTTCTCTCTTTCTGCAGCGGGTTTCTTAAAATTTGAAGCATTACAAGCAAATGCAAAGCTTACAAAGGTCCTTTAAGACAGTGCAAGATAAACAAGACACAAAAAATTTCAAGACTCAGAAGAGAAGAGAGAAAAAGAGAAGAGAGAAAAAGGAAGGGGAGGGG